>NW_019392675.1:1025483-1095483 GCF_000648675.2 Cimex lectularius | reverse complement strand
ATGAACTTCAAACTAACATCGAACTATTCTATGTGAAAAAAGAGGAAATAATTGCGCTTCCGGTTTTTCTGTTGCTCCGGTATCAGCGCATACTTCCTTGTGAAGTCTTGGCCCAGTAATCACGGCCCGCTCTCACACTTTAACCACGTCCTTGTCGACATTAGCATTCATTAATAAAATTTTAATTGTCGGCCCCCGTGCCCGCTATCCGTTTCAGTCTACTTCGGCTTTTGCCGTGAGATGCGCCTCGCCGTGGCTCGGCCCTGTGCTAGTTTTTTTTTATAATAGAACAACAAGTGTTTTGTAATTTTCCAGCTCAAGTACAAACGGCGGGTCTACAAGCAGCTCGTGCTGGACGAGAAGCAGCTCAAAGCCCTCCACACCAGGACCAACCTGAGAAGGTTTTTGGACTATGTCTCCAACGCCCAAGTAGAGAAAATCACCAAAATGTGTTCCAAAGGATTAGACCCGAATTTCCATTGTCCGGATACTGGAGGTAAGAAGCTTTAAATTAACACAATTTCCCAATGTAATGTCCTTTCCGCCATGGAAACCCTGCAAATTTCATTTTATCTCCTAGTTACTGACTCATTTTCGTAAAAATTTGGGTTTACAATATTAGGAAAGTTTAACGGATTTCACTTTTAAAAAAAAACAAAAAAAAAAAAACACGAAAAGTTAAAAATCAACAGACTTTCCAGTTTGACTTAATTTTACGTCCTAGAAGATACTAGAATATCCTAGTTTTAGATCATTTATATTGCCGTCCTTTCCGGCTTGGATGCCGTGAAATAAATTGTGTTTCAATGCTACCGACCGTCTCATTTTCATAAAATTTGCCTATTTATTTATCCTTTCTTTTCACTGAGTAGCACGCCGTATTTTTACAAAATTCACATTGTCGTAACCTTTCTGCCTACCCTGAAATTTTATTGAATTCATGAAATTTCATGTTACATCTCAATTTCATAAAATCATTGTTTGAATCGATAAAAGTACAATGAATTTCATACAGTCAAGAAACAACATAGGAAAAGGTAAAAATCAACCGATTTTCCAGATTGTCCTAATTTTACTTCTTTCTGGGTAACATTTTCACTAAACTGGAACATGCGAGTTTTAGACCATTTATAATGCCGTATCCTTTCCGCCTTGGATGACGTGAAATTAAATTTTTTTTCAATGCTACCTTTATTAAATTCACTAATTTCGTGCTCCGCTTGACCAATTAATATATTACGTGAATCAAGGTTTTTAGTTGAGATAAAAAAGTCAATGGCACAAGCGGGATTCGAACCCACGATCTACGGCTTGATACGCCGCTGCTCTACCACTTGAGCTATCGTGACCTCGATCCACTCGGACACCAACTTCCCATCTCAACCGCACCTTTTGAATTTTCCCTCCTTTTTGCCATCTCGCTCATGCCATTGACTTTTTTATCTCAACTAAAAACCTTGATTAACGCTACCTTTATTTTTAACTTTCTGTAGGTATATAACATTTTCGCTAAGTAGCACGTCGTATTTTTACGAAATAGCACTGTCGTGTCCTTTCCGCCTAAACTTTAATTGCTCCAATGTTACATCTAAATTTAAGAAATCATAGTTTGGATTGATAAAAGTACTATAGGCAGTCGAATAAATACAAAGTTAATAAAATCAACTGATTTTCCCAGTTATAACATATTCACTAATTAAATCCATTATATTTCGTGGTCCGATTATGGTCAAATAACTTTTTTCAATTAATTAGTCTTTATGTAAGGTATTGGTTGAAATGAAAAAGCTAGTGTCACGAGCGGGATTCGAACCCACGTCCTTCGACTAAATACGCCGCTGCTCTATCACTTGAGTTATCGTGACTTCGATCCACTCGGATACCAACTTCCCACCTCAACCTACCTTTCGAGTTTTCCTTCCATGAAACCTAATGGATTTGATTAGTAAAACGAAGTATATCTTCACTAAAGCTCTCCGTGGCCATTTCATTTGTCGCCGGGAATCGAATCCTGATTAAACGACATTTGAAAAATGACAAAAAGGAGAGAAAGTTCAAAAAGGTGAGGTTAAGATGGGAAGTTGATGTCCGAGTGGATAGAAGTCACTATAGCTCAAGTGGTAGAGCAGCGGCGTATTTAACGGAAGGTCGTGGGTTCGGATCCCGCTCGTGACCGTAACTTATTCATTTCAACCAATACCTTACATAAATATTCACTAATCTAGCTCACCTTATTTCCACATTAAAATAAAAATGTGTGGCATTCAGTGATTTGGAGATCGTGAGATGCGGTCTTGTGTGATGTAGGTTTGGAAAAATATTTTCTTTATTGTGCCAACGTTTCGATCTTTATTTAGATCATCTTCAGGGAGGATTTAAAGCTACATCACACAAGACCGCATTGCACGATCTCCAGATAATCGTTAAAATAAAAACTTTCCAACCCACGTTTTATTACAAATTGCTCGTAAAACTATAGCCTCGTGTCCTCCATATTTGTCCTTTTGTATTTTTTTACGTTTAACAATAATAATGACAAAGAAAACCAACAAGTTTTTGAACTGCCTATTTCGACCAACTAAAGAAAATGGCTATAGTTACAAAAATTTCCCATTCTTAATGTCTGCAAATGACAATAGGTAAATACATAAAAATACGCCGTAAAATTTTTTTAATGATTTTAAAATATAAATAGTTTTATGTTTATTTGACGGTTCGAAATTTTTTTGGCACTAAAAATGGGCTATAGGCGTAGTTTTGCGCGCACACACAAAACGAAAAAAAAAATGATGGGCAGTTGATACTAAATCTTATCTTCTGTTCAATTAAGCCAAGTTCTTTTTACTCGCCTTACGCTCTAATTGCTTGTTTACGCATTAAAATTAGCGGGGAGATACGAGATACTGGCCTTGATTTGTTTTATAAAATCGAACACATTTTAAAAATTCACTTAACGATTTTATTTTATAAATCATAAAAAGTTGTAACTTGTAACGTTTATTTAAGTCCAAACACAACTGCTACACAGTTTCAACAAAGGGAGGGAAGTTGATTAGTTTGAAAAATTAGAAATAAAAAATGTACGTTTACATGAAGATAAATATACTTATACTATAACAGATTTCGATTTACCCCCAATTTTGAAAACGTACATAAATAATATTCAAGGAGACAACCAGTGCATATTTCGTCCTTCCGTCGAAGTAAATATTTTCGTCCTGAAGTTGTTGACCTTTTATATTTTATTTTTCTTCTTCTTCTCCCTCTCTCNGTTTGGACATTTAGAAAGATCAATTTTTAATTAAAAATGAAATTTATAATTTTTAGATTTTTTTAAATCAATTTCGTTTTCTTTTTGTTTAAGTAAATCACCCTCTCTCTCACCTTCTAACTTTCTCTCTCTCTCTCTCTCTCTCTCTCTCACCCTTTCTCTCTCTCTCTCTCTCTCTCTCTCGCCCTCCCTCCCTCTCTCTTTCCCACTCTCTCTCCCTTCCTCTCTCTCTTCCTCTCCCTCCCTCCTTCTCTCTCTCTCTCCATCCCTCCCTCCTTCTCTCTCTCCCTCCCTCCCTCTCTGTCGCTCTCTCTCCCTCCCTCCCTCTCTTCTGTTCCTCTGTCTCTTTCCTTCTTCTATCTATTTAACAATTCAATCTTTATAATAATAAATTTGTGTATTCTCAATGACAAAAAAAACTGGACGCTTGTATTTTTTTGTTTATTTCCTATAATAACTAGAAATAAAGATTAATAGTTGAAAACGAAAACACAACAATGTTGGGTTGTAAGATGTACAGTCGTACAGAAAAGAGCGTAGTGCTCAATTCTTTAATTTAACGTTTCCAATGGTTTTCATTCTTTTTCAAGGCAACGCTGGAATAAAGGTAGAGCCGCTTTTGTCAACAAAAAAAAAAAAAATCGAAACGAATTACGGCTACGATTTTAATGCTACACTGGAAAAAAGTGGACAAAAACGGCTCTACCTTTATTCCAGCGTTGCCTTGAAAAAGAATGAAAACCATTGGAAACGTTGTTAAATTAAAGAATTGAGCACTACGCTGTTTTCTGTAGGCTGCACATCCCACAACCCAACATCGTAAACACAACATTGATACTTTTTAATTTGCCTTTATAGAGGGTTGCTTGCTAATACTTTTACACTCTTTAGATTAAAAATAAAGAAAATCAGTTCACTTTCATCCTTTCCAAAACCAATTTTTCGAGTGAGTTAATTGGGTTTATAAATTACTTCCTTTGATGAAATAATTAATTTAAACAATTTTTTTTAAAGCATGGTTTTAAGTCCGAGCAGATGCTTTGTTCAAAGACGGTCGTGTCCGTTGCATAGCTCAAGTCCTGGGTATTTTGCTCTGACCATCCACGATTGTCTAAAACGGTTTTGGGCCACCGGATGTCGAACAGAAAATAGTAGATAGAGACGCTAACTTTATTGCTTCTACCGCACTACGGTGCCGGCTTTAACGGCATCCTTGATAGGTAGTCATTTCCAAACAATCTGTAATCTAATGGTGAACTCTGAAACAGTCATCAGAAAGCTTGGTAACAATAGCCTAGTCTTAGTCTTTAGACGTCTCGCATTAGACAGAACTACTACTGGAAAGCCGTCGAGCAGAAATGCGACTATTCGCAAATCAGCTTCTCGTTTGGACACATCAACGTTAACGTTTTCTAGTCACAGATGAGTGCCGTTTTGGTTTATTGCAAACTGATGACTGGGACCGGGACCGCGTGTGCGGAAGAAGTGTCACAGACGTTTCAAAGATAGTCTTGTGGTATGAGGTGAATTCAGCGTTCATGCACGTACCAAACTGATTATTATACAGAATAGACTTTTAAGTGCACTAAGGTGCATTGAGAAAATTCGTGTGGAAACTGTGGTCTCATTATCTCCATGTATTTGGGACAATTTCGTGTTAATGCATGATAATGCTCAACTTCATGAAGCTCTAGTTGTTAGGGGTTAGGGAGGAGGTAGGGATTACCAGAATGAATTGGCCAGCACGTTCTACTGACATGAATCCCATTAATTAAGGGGTAAAGAGATTGGCTAGACGTCGTTGGGCGCTTCCAACAAGCGTTGAATAGTTTGAACTATTTGAGTTCTTGTTGAAGAATGGGATTCTGTTTCAAAAGACGAAATCCGATCGCCTATTTACTCGATGTCCAAGAAGGGTCTTACTTTTTATTAAGAACAAACCAAGTAATAAACTAATAGTTAAATTTTAATGTATTACTAAATGATTTTCCGATGATTTGGTGAATTTTCTTTCAAACCGTCATAATTAAATATTTTTTATTAAATGAAAGAATTTCTGTTCTCGTTTAATTTGGTTTACATGAAAATAAATATGTTGCAATTAACAACGTATAAATATATAATATTAATAAATAAACAACCCAATATGAGTGTCCGATTTTTTGTCTTTTAGTGTATTCTCAAATAATTATGTAATATATATGATTATTTACTATAACATAAAAATATATACACAATGTATTAAACAATGTGGCAGCGTCAATGGGTCAGAGAAACTCTCAAGAGAGCACTCGGACGATCTGATTCGTATAAGAAGGGTCATCCTCACCCGATTAAGAATAGGCCATGCGAGGTTGACATACGGACATTACTTATGGGCCAAAGCCCGCGTATGTGTTCGGCATGCAGAGAAAGGTTGCTCGATGTGTCCCATTTAAAGGGCGCAATTTCTTGGCTCTACAGTGAGCGCGCTGGAATGGCATCCGATTTGATAATTGTTCTTGAGGAGCGAGTATTTGGATCCGCTGTGCCGATTCTTGTAGGGTACGGGATTGTTCTATTGTATATAGTAATAATATGTGTGGTGTTTAATGACCGTTAGTTAATGATTATTTGGAAATCGTAAGATGCGGTCTGGTGTGAAGTAGGTTTTAGGAAAAAAACATTTTCTTTATCATGCCAACGTTTCGATCTATATAACAAATACTTTGATCGAGTACAATTTCTAGCATTGTATAAATTGACTTTTTTCACATCCTAAATGCATTTGTATAATTTAAACAATGTTTATAAATCCCAGTCCCTGAAGATGATCTCGATTAAGATCGAAACGTTGGCACGATAAAGAAAACGTTTATCTTAAACATACGTCACACCAGACCGCATCTCACGATCTCCAATAATCATAGTAGTAATAATTGTGTATACTGAGTTTGTGTTAAGAGTGAATGTATTTATTAGCGCGAACCTCCGGACTTAACCTCTGCGATCCGGCTCTTTGACGCTAAGATTGCAATGAAAAACAATGGGCCAGATCGCTATCAAGAGCACTGTCGATGTGTAGCCCTCGGAGGATCTCACTCGTAGAAGAAGGGTCACCCTCGCCCAATTAAGAATGGGCCATATAAGGTTGACACACGGAAACTTGCTTTTTGGCCAAAGCCTGTGTATGTATCCGGCATGCAAAGAAAGGTTACTCAATCTCCTGTTCCGATTCTTGGAGAAAAATAGAATTGTTCTATTGTGTATAGTAATAATAGTTGTGTGTACCTATAGCTTGTGTTGTGAGTGAACATATTTATTACTGTGACTGTACTTACTGGCGAGAATGTGTGATTTGAGAGGGTAGATGACTCGATGACGGAATATCGAGTGCACCATCGACCCACAATTAGGTTAGTTGTATAATATGTTTATAGGGTGATGGAGGAATATAGAGTACTCCAACACCCTAATTGAACGAATGGTATTCTTTTACACACTGGAGTGAATGTATTTAAGAATGAACGTAAGTATGAATGGGTTTGGCACTGCATGCGTTGGGTGCTGAATTGACCTAGCGGTTGACAGCACCCTTTCAGAGCCCAACCTCTGAAGCTGTTCGGTTAAGACTTAGGTCTGCCCCTGAAACTGCCAACACCCAGGGTTGGGTGATTCTTGAGACCTGTTTGGAATTCATTGCAAATTACAAAAGCTGTAATTGCTGGTGGACTATGAGAAGCGAATAGCTCAACTTGGGACATACATACATGTGCGGATTTGAGCTTGTATAAATCCAAATTAAAAAAAATATTAGTGTGAATATACTTATTGGCGAGAATGTGTGATTTGAGAGGGTAGATGACGACGATGACGGAATTTCGAGTACCCCATCGACTCTCAATTAGGTTAGTTGTATAATATGTTTATAGGGTGATGGAGGAATATGGCTCATATATCTAGTTGAATGAATGGTATGCAATAGGAGTGAATGTATTTAAGAATGAAATGAACGTAAGTATGAATGGGTTTGGCATTGCACGCGTTGGGTGCTGAATTGACCTAGCAGTTGACAGCACCCCCCGGAGCCCAACCTCCTGTTGGGACGGATAAGACAGAAGTCTGACCCCGGACTGCAACGCCCGGGGTGTGATTCTCAAGTCTGCTGGCACTTTACTGTAAATAGCAAAAGCTGAAATTGCTGTTGGACTACGAGAAGATAATAGGTTCATTTCGGCACATGTTTGTATGAATATACATATCTGTGTGGATTCGAGCCTATACAAATCCAACTCCAAATTATAACATTCGTTCTTGACTTGTTTTGTAAGAACAATTCTGAATAAATTGTTACACCAACCAACTCTTGAGATTGTTTATATAAAAGATGTGCGTACTTACCTTTCTGCTTATATTAATGTAAATAATACAGATTTATTTATTTTATGTGGTTTGAAAGGACCTTTTGGCCCCATTTTCGTTTTTCGGGACGGCTTAATGATTGGATTTCTTCCCTAAAACGGTTGTCTTAGCGGGTGGGAACTATTTATTATAGGGAAATCGTCTTTCATCCGTGCGACTCTTCTGACCCCGTCCGTCGGACTTTTCGTAATTTGTCTATACCGTTGGTCGACAGGTGAAATTCGGCCGTCCTTCTCCGATAAGACTAGGTCTATGTTGATTAAAATAAAGTTTAACCCTGTATTTTTACATTCACACATTTATTTTATTTATTTATATAGAGAGATGTTTAACATGTAAATTTACGATTTGTCGGTTTGACGTTGGATTAGGCGTATCGCGTTTCATGTCGCCTTGTTGCCCTAAGCACATTCGAATCGTATAATCAACGAATAAATTAGATTAAATTCGCCGATAAAACAAACGGGGATTTATTTCGTCTAACTGATGACAAAACCGACAAGGAAAACAAAATGCCGCTGTACTGAAATATAATAATAATAACTCCATTATATTTCGTGGTCCAATTGACCAAATAATTTCTTTCAATTAATTAATCTTTATGTAAGCTATTGGTTGAAATGAAAAAGTTCGTGTCACGAGCGGGATTCGAACCCACGACCTTCGGCTAATTACGCCTCCGCTCTAACCACTTGAGCTATAGTGAGTATTGAGCCGAAGGATGTGGGTTCGAATCCTGCTCGTGACACCAACTTTTTCATTTCAAACAATACCTTACGTAAAGATTAAATAATAATAACATTTTGCTCAAACAAAAATGACGTTTGGTCGCTCATTATTACAAAAATCAATCTACACCTTTTGAAACTTTCATCTAAAAAAATAAAACAGTACTAATACATATCACAAAACTTTTAAAACTTGATAAATGAATAAAAATAAAGCATCGTCTTGATTACAATTTTAACTCGTTTAAATGGGAAGCCAAAACATGGTTAGGACTAAAGTAGTTGCTTTGACCAACCAACAAATGGCTTCACCATAATTGAACGGGATAATTGTTCTTTCTGAGGGGCGTCGGTGGCCGCAACGGTTTAGGCGTTGACACGGCGCTCATCACTGTAAGGTAAAGGTCCCGGGTTCGAATCCAGCGGCCCTGTATTGCATGCCCGACATACCTACAAATGGACTTTTTTTCAAAAACATCGGCACCTCAGAGTTGATAATATAACCTCTGCTGTTGCGAACCCTCGTAAAAAAAAAAAAAAATATATATATATATATATATATATCTTGGTGGTAGTTTGAATATTCTGACGGTTTAATTTCTGATATAAATATTCTTTTGGCAAACTATTTTAGTACAACAAATTATATAAACACAGATAAACTCGATAGGTAGTAATCAGTCGGTGTCTTTATGTAAGGTATTGGTTGAAATAAAAAAGTCAGTGCGGGATTCGAACCCACGACCTTCGGCTCAATACACCGCTGCTCTACCACTTGAGCTATCGTGACTTCGAACCATTCGGACACCAACTCCCCATCCCAACCTACCTTTCGAATTTAACCTACTTTTATATATTCACTGTATTAAGTTTGATACATAAATAGAAAAATAAATAAATAAAGGAACTAAATACTTAGGAAAGAATTTGTTGGAATGAGACCTGATATGTTTTAACTTCTTGATGTTACTCGAGAGATGAAATCAATCAGAAGATTTTTCTCGTTAAATTAAGTGTTCGTGTTGTTTTCTTTGGCAGACAGCGTTTTATCTGGAAAATTCTGCACGCATTTTTGTCCTGACCTGATGACAGAACGTCAACTTTTTGATGCTGTCTTGCGACTTATATTTGTTTATTTTTGATAACCGTTAGTTTTTAACTTAATAATCAATTTGAAGTTGCAACATTTTGCTCAGTTGAGGACGTAGGTGTATTAGAAGGAAATAATTGATAGTCAATTTATGACTAATCTAGATTTTCGGTATTCCGATTTTTAGACTCTCGTCGGATTAAAATTTTACTCACTTCACTCGGACCCCGCGGATTCTCACCGTCCTGCCCGATGATTTTTCCTTTTATTGTTTTTCTGACTTTCTCCTCGGGTTGTTGGCTCCAGCGGGCTGGGGTCCGTCTGACCAGTGAGAGGAAGAAAAACGTCGATTATTCCACAAGAAAAGGGGGGGGCTTTTGTTTGTTCACGAGTACGTGAAACCTAAGTTTAACAATGGAAACGAAGGTAGGATTGAAACGGACACAGTTGAAATTAATAGAAAGTTCACGAATCTAATTATTCTCAACCAGAAGGAGTCGAGTAACTCGTCTGATGGTAACTACATCCTTGGTACATTGCAAAAACCAAAAAACAAAAATGGCTACTGCCAAAAAACCCTTCATTCATAGAGCTGTAACATGTCTTGTATGTTTCACCATCAAAACAAGTACTTAGTGTGTTTTAACGTTATGATTTTATAATTTCTTTTTTAGAAACACCTCTGAGCATGGCGGCAGCGATCAAGAAACCAGCTAAGATCCTCATGGCTCTTGTGAACGGCGGTGCCCTACTTGACTACAGGACGAAAGAAGGCTGTACCGCATTACACAAAGCTGTCCAGGCAAACAGCTTAGAAGCCGTAAGCACCCTCTTGGAGCTGGGTTCGTCTCCTAATTACAAAGACGCCAAGGGTCTCACTCCTCTTTACTGGGCGGTGACGCAGCCGACAGACCCGCTGCTCTGCGAAGGCCTTCTTCACGACCGAGCGACCATCGGAGCACAAGATCTACAGGGCTGGCAGGAAGTCCACCAGGTGAACTTATTTCTCATGCATTGTTGGTAAAATAAGTCTGTAGCGTTATACAATCAGAAAAAGGTTTTTATTTGTCAGTTTTGTTGGAGATCTTGCATTTTTACAAGGCATTTTACTAATTTAAAATAGAGAAAATAATAGTGTAGTTTTATCATTTATTGATATTTTTAGTACCGCACTGGGAAAAGAGCAGCTCAGATTGCTACAAAAAAATTGTAGTGTGTATAGTGATGATGCTTTAGGAGAATTAAGTACTTTGCTCACTTCAGAAGCGTAAATTTTTATTTGGAAGATACAAAGCATTCTGGTTGTCTGGTTGTAACCGTTGTTGGTGGCCAAATTTAAGCTTTTGTCAGAAATAACCCATCCCCCACACGAGCCATACCAGAGACACTTTGCGTATCTCTTACAACCGTTTCAATGCATCTGAGAGCAGCTGGATATGTTTTTTTGGAGTGATATAAGGGATACTAAGAATAATTTATTGTACCACATTTCCATCTGTGACTCTTTTCTAAAATGCAATATAAACGACCCATTTTTAAAAAAGATTGATAATTGGGAATGAAAATTGAGCCCTTTTTAAAAATGAGAGGAAAATCCTGGAGAAAACAGTGATCTACCATTAATAAATCCAAAAGGCGAATACACTCCAGAAATGTAATGTTAATCATTTGGTAAGTTTGGAATGGGATGCTTTATAATGAGCTTCTTCCACTCAAACAATCATTAATTCTAGTGTATACTGCACATAATTGAAGTGACAAGCAATTGACCAAAAAAGTCCAGCATTGACTAATCACAAGGGGATTTTTTTTACTCCAGGATAATGCTCATGTCTTTGCGGGCGCACCTGAAATTGTTGAAATTTAGCTGAGATCTGCCAGACCCACCGTAATCACATCATCAATATTGCCCCTTCAGATTTTCACATATTACAGACTCCGAAAAACCTTATTAATGAGAAAAATTTTACTGCACTTGAGCTCAAAATTAAGTGAAGTTCTGGGAGGTTGGGAGTAACAAAATTATATGTAAAACAAGTAATAGTTTCTATATTGATTAAATTTGTTTAAGATTTTAATGAAATTTTAATTTACCATAAAAAATGCTATGAACCTATTTTACAAACTGATTCTCTGTATTCACCCATCAAAATTTATTTATATAACTTCTTGCTTCTTTTCAATAAATGCAAATTTTCCTTCAAGGCTTGCCGAATTGGACTTGTACAACATCTTGAACAACTCCTGTTCTACGGGGCTGACATGAACGCGAGGAACGCCTCCGGCAACACACCGCTTCACGTCTGCGCCGTCAACTCTCAAGATTCTTGCGCGCGACTTCTTCTTTTTAGAGGATGCCAAAGAGAAGCGCTTAATTACGCCAATCAGACTCCGTACCAGGTAGCAGTCATAGCGGGCAACCTCGAGCTGGCCGACGTCATCCAAAACCATAGGCCAGAGAATGTCGGTAAGTTCGAAAGCATGCAGAGCTTATTTTTTAACTATTCAAATTTATTTATATTAGTAACGCAAATATATTAAACATCAAGGCTATTTATTTTTTTAAACGAATAAAACATGTAAACGCTTTTATTAAAACACTATTAGAATGACATGAAAAAAAATTATATATATAATTATATACATTTTTAATGCCCTTCATTCTTTATGTTTTATTTCTGTATTA
Source organism: Cimex lectularius (assembly GCF_000648675.2). Lineage (NCBI taxonomy): Eukaryota > Metazoa > Arthropoda > Insecta > Hemiptera > Cimicidae > Cimex > Cimex lectularius. The sequence continues at coordinate 1,083,307 of NW_019392675.1, read as the reverse complement.
AAACACAGTAGAAAACACAATTGAAGCATGTTTTAAACTATGTATATATTTATTTTGTTTTATGAGTTTTGCTTTGTCACTGTATGCTATGTAGATTTTTTTTTTTTTTTTTCAAGTAGATCTGTACATATTTTTTATATAGTCCAGTAGTTAATAAGGGTTCGTTGTGGTGGTGATGGTTTAAGGAAGTGGTTTTGGTTTAATAGTGTTTAATTGTCTCACACAGTGTGCGTTATTGAAAAAAACCAGAGTTAAATGGGTGTTTTCTCTATTTATGCATGAAATCCATTCCTGGGGTTATGTCGTGTCAACTTTGGTGGCATTTTGCATAATCAACATCATAATGACACAAACACTGACCAGTACTTGCTTTGTCCCACATGCTGCAATAATGTTTCATATTTTTTCCTGACCAGCACTCATTTACGCTTGTAAATACTCAATTTATTAATTTGTTGGGCCCGTTAAAATAAAAAAAAAAAATCACCGTTCAATTTTTAACAAGGCTTTATCATAGGACCAACCAGTCACACTCTAAATCTCTCTAAATAAATTCTAAGTAAAAAAAAATGGAAATCTTTCAAAATTCCATTCCAATTGTTAAAATGAAATTAATTTTGTGGCCAACTTTGCTTTAATATCTTTCAAGCTACATTACACAATTTGCGATATTTAAATCGTGAGACCTGGTCTGGTCTGCAGGGCCGATGAACCTACCTAACCTTACAGATCATCTTCTATCTTCACTGGGTTTTGTTAGACTCAACGAAGATGCCGAAATGCATTTGACAGACCGAGATGATTGATGAAGTTTAAATTACATTTTCTGTCATTGTCTCACAATAATTAATTATTTTACCAATTTCTGCGGTTATAATAATATAATCTTATAATCAGAAAAAGACAATCAGTGCCATGTTATCATCCCTATAATGACGTCTATAGTGCTACCTGTAAACAAACTAAAAAAAAAAAAAAAAAAAATCAAGCATCTAATAATCCAATTATAATTTAGCAACCTTAACTTGCCCAGAGTAAACTTTTTTGGTTAACCGTTGAATAAAATCCATAGACTAATTTAAGATAAAGTATACCCGCTGCATTGTTATTGCATTTCCCTCCCAACATTTCTTACAAGAAATAAAACTATCCTTTTTAAAAGTAGACCTTAGAAAAAATCCAATTTAACAGCCCTGTTGTAAAACACACTAAATAACAATTTGAAAATGCGGGGAATTGTGGCGCAAAAACGACTTTCATCACACTCTTTTCCATATCTTGCAAATCATTAACAACGTTAATTTCATTTCATGTCATTTTAATTTATTTGGTAAATCAATGCTAACTTAATTTTGTTTATTCATATAATAATTAAACATAAAATATTTTTTTATTGATATTTTGTTTCACCTTTAAACAAAAATTAAGTTTAATATTGCATTTATTTACCTTGTTAATGTTTTCTTTATGTCAGTAATTTTTTTTCACAACTCATTTTATTTTCTGTTATTCCTTTCATGTCGTCATTCTCTTCATTTTTGTTTTTGCTTTCTGTTCTGAGTTGTTCTGTTCTTCTTGGAATGGTGTATATGTTTTTACAGTAACGTTCCGCGAAGCTCCTCGGTACAACCCAAGACGAAGGTCACAACTCATCACTGCCCCGCCTGCCCTCCTTTCCCCAGTCCTATCGCCTCCTTCGCCCTCCCCGTCTGACAGGTCCCTCGCACCGTTCAGCTCAGCCTCGTCGAGCCTCAGTGACGGGTCGTCAGCTAGCAACAAGATCATTGAAGACACTGCAAGTTATGTTACAGGTAAAAAATATCACTGAAATCACCGCGCCACCACAAACGGCCCCTTCTTAAAACCTTTATATTAACAAGAATTTTTGTTCATTCTTTTTGTATTTTTTATTTATTTTTTATTGTCTATTAATGAACTGCAAATAAGGATGCTATGACAAATAGGTATTCTTTTGTGTTACTTGTGTAAAATTGATTGATAAAAAAAACATATTTGTTTTGTAAGTAACAGCATTTATTAATTCTTGGGGGAATAACTTTTCATTTTTCAGTTACAACATAGCTACAATGTGTATATTACACAAATGAATAATTGGCTAATTTTCCGATCAAGGCTCAGGCATAATAAATTCATTCATGAGAGTAGCGTGATATTAAAGATAAAGTAGCATAATATTTTTAAAAAAACTTATGTAAAAAAAAGCCTTTTAGTTTGTTAATAATAATTTATTTTCAAGTTGCCAATAAGTTGTAATATTTACTTGCGATATGTTTTTGTAACTTTTAATTGACCAAATAGAAAATTAGCCAATCTTTTGTTCCTTAAAAAGTATTCCAGTTATTTCACCTAAAAACCTTTTCTGTGATGCGGGACGACTACGTGTAGTTGAATCACTCTCTCTTACCTCTGTAGTTCTGCATTTATGATTCATAACAAACATTTCCTTTAGATAAGAGCCTCGGAGATACTAGTGACATAATAAGTGATAGTTCTGGCGTTGGGACTGCGAATAGCGATACGAACACATCTGTTCTATTACCTGGAACCATGGCTGTTTGTATAGAAAACTATAGCTCTACGCAACCTGGATACCTGAGAATTTCACAGGGCGATTTGATCGAAGGTAATTTGAATTTCATATTTGGCCTTTTTTAAACTTTTCAGACTTCTTACGGTTACTTAATATGTTTTGTGTTTTAAATAGTCACAGGTGCGACAGATTCTGGTTTCTTAGAAGGCACATTGAGAGGCGAGGCTGGATTATTTCCAGCTCACTGCGTACAAGAAGCACCGCCTCCAGAGCTAGGCCGATCGACGACGAGAAGAAGACCTTCGACTAGGATAGCTGGAAGGCGAGAGCCTAGCCCGGCACAGCAGCCTCCTATGGCAATGAAACATTTTGCGACTGCGCCTAGAAATAAAAAACAGTAATAATTTTAAAATAAATCTGAAATGACTGTTGTTTATATCAGAAATCGTTCGTTTAGGTTACCAGCAGAACCAAGGACTGTTGTCCTTCATAGAGGCAGGAGGGGATTCGGTTTTGTACTGCGAGGCGCTAAAGCTACATCACCGTTGATGGAGTTGACACCTTTAAACAGGTTTCCCGCTTTGCAGTATCTGGATGATGTCGATGAAGGTGGTGTTGCGGACATGGCCGGGCTTAAGAAAGGAGATTACCTATTAGCTGTAAGATCTTAATAAAATTGTTATAAGGCTCACATTATAAACAATTATATTTTTAAAATTTAATTTTAAAGATAAACGGAGAGAATGTGACAGCAGCTTCGCATGAACATGTTGTTGATCTCATAAGACGGTCTGGTGAATTGGTTTCTATGACTGTCGTTTCACTATCACCATCCCTCCAGGGGCAACATCAAGAAAACAACCCTAGGCATTATTCGACGCTACCGAGAAAGCTTACTGGAACCGCTACAGTTGGTAAGAATGCTAGATTGACTTTCATCTTTTTTCCATTTTGTCTAAATGATTTTATTTTAAAATTATTGAAATTAAAACATTGATTGGAAAATGTATTAAAAAAAGCAAAGTGTAAATTGTTTGACAAACCAATCCACAAAAATTGCATATAACATGAGAAAGCGAAGACAAATACATCATACAAACAGGATTAAAAAAAAAAATACAGAGATAAATAACATACAACATACACCATGGCCACAACGGTTTAGGCGTTGACATGGCGCTCATCACTGTAAGGAAAAGATCCCGGGTTCGAATCCAGCGACCCTGCATTCGAATCCGGAAAAAAAAATTATACTTTTCAATTATACTTTTGATAATTTTCTGAATAAATTTGAGATCAGGGCGGCTAATGAACGCTGGTATTTTAAGGGCTCTCGCATTGAAACAGTCAGTGAGTATAAATATATGGGCTTAATTCTCACTCCTAAACTTTCACTCAATGTTCATCTCAAGCGAAAAACTCATATTGCAAAATATGCAATGAATTCAATTTGGTCTAAATTCATTTCCAATAATCTTGTCCCGGTGTGCAGCAAATACAAGCTGTTTTTGGCTGTTTGTTGCTCGATTGTGTCCTACGCTTCCCAGGCTTTGGGTTTCCAGTGCTATGAAACAATTGAATCCCTACAACGCTATTTTATCCGTAAAATTTATCACCTCCCTTCTTTCACCCCTAACTACATTATCTACCTCGAGACCTCAGCTGAACTTTTGTTTCAATTTACATTAAATTTACGTACTTCCTATGTCTGCAGGGTACTACACCTTCTTAACCGCCTTCCTAAGAACACAGCGCTGGAAATCATAAGGTCCAAAATATCATGGTTCTCTTCCTGGAATAACTTGGCTCAACAATTTCAGCGGAATGACAATTTTTCCCTGGACAATTTTAAAGAGTTTTAAAGGGTCAAAATTGATTAACAATATCCACACCTCTCACACAGTGAAATGTCTCCTTGATGCTCAAAATTCCTCTAGGTTTTTGCTGTACAAGGACCTTAATATCAATCAACCTTTCTTGAACATAGCGCAAATTTCTAAAATTCCATCCATTCCGCTAGCTCGCTGGTTTTTCAAAATTAGGTGCGAGTTACTTTATCTTAATTATAACCCCACAATAGTGATATCTCTCTGCAACAGGCCGGCTCAAGAAGATTGTTTTTATTTTCTAGCAGAATGCCCAGTTTTAGCGGAATTCCGAGCACGGCATATAGGCTTGCCTGCCCACGTTGACAAGAGAGCACCTAATCTCTTTATTAAATAACCCCAAGTCTTTAAATCCTGTAAAGTTTGCGATGGAAGCCTGGAACTACAGGATAATGCTTTTTTTTTTTTTCCTAATTATGTTTACTGTATATATCAGAGACACCTTGGTTATTTATATGTGCATAAATAGATGTGTTGTTATTTTAGTTTACTTATGTAGTTTTTTTTCTCTCTTTTGTTTATTCCTTAAGAAGAAATGTGTTCCTTGTTTATTAAAAATTTATAGACCGACTCCGGCAGACGGTTGATAACCATTGCCATTATGTGCTTTTTGGTTATTTACAATTTTTTTTACTCTCTTTTGTTTATCTAATAAAGTACTTTTTCATTTATTCATTATATTTTAATTGTCCGCAAGAATAATAATTTATACTTTTGATAATTTTCTGAATAAATTTGAGATCAGGGCATTTGTTTAAGCCATCGAGAACGAAAATCCGTGGATTGGTTCGGCTGTAATTTTGATCGCGTTTCTGGCGTTAACAATTATATACAAAGATTTCATATAACTTTCAGTTGTAATTTAAACTAATTTTCAAGCGGTATTTTAAATAAGAACCCATTGTATATTTGTTTAAATTAAATTAAAAGGAGAATCCGTTATTTTTATATTTAATTTGTTATTAATTTTAATTAATTTTCATATGATCTATTTTTAAATTCAGGAATTTTATTTTATATGCTTATATTACTTTTATACCATCTCCTGAGTTTTGTTAATGCTTTAAAGAAAGGGTTAATTTGAAATTTAAAACAGTTAATTTGAAACTAACAAGGGTTAATAAGGCTGCTACGGTTAGGCGTTGACATGGTGCTTATCACTGTAAGGTAAAGGTCCCCCAGGTTGAACAAAAGCCCTGTATTCGAACCCGNTAAAAAAGTTAATTTGAAATTAAAAAGGGTTAATTTTAAACTAAATGTAGGTTAATTTGAAATGTAGAAAAAAAAGTTCATTTGAAATTAAAAAAGGTTAAAGAAATTTAAAAAAAAAAACTATATTAGACTGACTGTTCTTATTCATAAAGTAAAAGTTTGTATATTGAACTGAAATTAATTATTTTAATTGTATTTCTAAATATTTGATTTGTGTTAAATAATGTGTAGGGAGATCTCCCGCTCCGCTTCCACCAAGGAGAGACCCTAAAACTACGCTCAGTGTGGGCCGGGCTCGGGCTAGATCCATGGTTGTTGGCGTTGGAGGTAAATCATTTTCTATTTAAAATTTGCTCTATTCGAAATTATCTTATCCTATATCTTTGTGTTCATTTTCCACAGATGGAGAAGATGATACAGGGACCGCAAAAAGTTCTAGTGCAGAGAGTATACATCAGACTGTAAATCCGATGCAGCCTAGGACAGCGAGTATAAGAGCGCGGCCAACATCGAGTAGAATAACAGCAGCCGAACTGGAAGAACTGTTTCAACGTCAGAATGGAAACTCTTCTTCAATGGCCACGAGTAATTTCCAGGGAAATATGTCTCAACCGTCTTCTCCAGCTAGAACACCCAGAGTTTATGCCAGTGTGGCCGAAATGAAAAGGAGTAAAGGAAAGGTAAATAAAACATTGATCTTTTTTTTAGATTTTGGATTTGGATTTAAAGAGGCTCAAATCCGCACACGTATGTATGTACATACATACAAACATGTGCCAAGTTGAGCTTATTCGCTTCTCATAGTCCACCAGCAATTACAGCTTTTGAAATTTACAATGAATTCCCAGCAGGCCTCGAGAATCACCCAACCCTGGGTGTTGGCAGTCTCAGGGGCAGACCTCAGTCTTATCCGTACAGCCTCAGAGGTTGGGCTCTGAAGGGGGGGCTGTCAACTGCTCGGTCAATTCAGCACTCAACACATACAGATCTAAACCCATTTGTATTCACGCTCATTCTTAAATACATTCACTCCGATTTACATACCATTTATTCAGTTAGGGTGATGGAGTACTTGATATTCTGCCATCTACCCTCTCATTCATGTCACGTACATTCACACTAATATATACATTCACTTATAACACAAGCTAGGTACATACAACTATTATTACTGTATAGAGCAATCCCATTTTCTCCAAGAATTGGGACAGGAGATTGATCAACCGTTCTTTGCATGCCAGATACATACCCAGGCTTTGGCCCAAAAGCAAGTTTCCTGTCACCCTCATATGACCTACTCTTAATTGGGTGAGGGTGACCCCTCTTCTACGTGTCCGACAGTGCTCTTGGTAGTGATCTGGCCCATTGACGCTACTACCTTCTTTTAATCATGTTTTTTATTGCATTTTATCATCAAAGGGCCGGATCGTGGTGGTTAAGTCTGGAAGTTGGGGTATCCCCAGGTATCCAGACAAGTACCTGTTTTGCTGAGACACTCCAGTTCATAATTTCTTTATCAAAAGCACTACAAGAGCGTCGATGGAAAACCTGTCACACTGACTGAGGGAGTCGGTGTAGACTAGGTAGGCCACCATCGTCTCAACTCCCCCCCCCCAAATATGTGCCAAATAGTTCTGCTATGTATGCTACAGAGTGGTGGGAGCGGCCATGAAATGGACGCACCCTTACAATGCACACATCACACACCACACCTTCATCAGGCTTAGACCCGTCGAAAAGCCCACATTTTCTCCATCTGTGCTTGAGCACAGTCCTTGCTCCACCATGGTATGCGAGGTTTCAGGTAGACCCATGTGTCCGGGAAATTGATAAGCCTGCAACCCGGTTCTCCTTCTCAATAAATCGTGCATCTCTGTTGACGTCTCCTGTGAAGGTAGGAAACGTCAATGACACCGAGAAAAGTGGCGGCCAATTTGCTTGCTTGAAGGCCCACCTAGCTGGAACACGGTATGTCTGCCTCAAGACAGAACTCCTCACGACTATTCGGATGTGGTCACTCAAGCGGGGTTCCCAATGCAACCTGCTCTACCGTTGTTGCCAGAGAGGGTGAGACTTTTGACAGGTCAATCGCTTTAAACCTTCCTGTGCTTAAATAAATGTGTGCAGTGGTAGGGTTGTTCAGGAGAGCCAATCCTGATTCTCCAATTGGTTACCCTATTTCTCTGCTACCAGTGTATGCCCTGTTCCCCGTCAGGTGTTGAGGGTATTAAAATTGCCTAACATCATTATTGGTGGGGTAGGCGCTCAATAAGGGCAGACACCTCTCCACGTGTTAATCCATTTGGTGGTAGGTAAACTGAACCCAGCATCATGAGCATCGGTGCCACTATTTGTACTACAATTGCTTGGATATGCGAATTAATTCTCACCTCATATGCCTGCAGATTTTCTCTTATTAGGATATTCTCTGTGTGTTCTACCCTCCGGATCAGGCTGCATCTTCCTCCAGAAGGTTTTCTATTTTCTCAGTTGAAGGCAGACTCTGGGTGAATGCAGGTCTCCTTATGAAGTATTGCCTAGGCGTATGATCCCTGACAAGGAACTGCAGTCTCTTGTTTCTGATACCAGTGACTGGTTAGTAGTCCTACCACTCTTCTGAGTTTGGCCCTCTCCAATTGTAGCAGTGTTTTTGCCAGTCTCGGTGAGGGTTGTTTCATCATACGTTTACTATGTCTAGCACCGCTAGAGTTTATCCATTTTTCCTTTTGTTTTGTTTTGATCCGTTATGCGATGGAGGATTCTATATTTGTTTTTGTTATCCCAAGGATAGGTTCGGGGCCTATGTATGGTCTTGCAGATCCTACTCTGGCCAGTCTGTCTGCTTTCTCGTTACCCAAAATTCCCCTGTGCCCTGGCACCCAAGATATCATCAGGTTTTGTGTTTCCCCAGGTTTTGGAGATTTTGGATGCATTCACTGACTAGTTTTGATGTGATTCTTTTGCATGCTAATGCTGTAATAGCTGCTTGGATGTCTGATCTTATGAGGATTTTTTTTGTCAGTGTAACCACTTTTAAGATTTTCCAGGGCACAAGCATTGATGGCACGTATTTCCGCTTGGAAGACCGAAGTGTACTTCCCTAATGAGTTTGATTGCTCATGTTTTGGGCTTGTACAGAAAACGCCCGATTCGGTTCCTTCGTTTGTTTTGGAGCCATCTGTGTACCATCGATGTTGATACAACTAGAGGTGGCTCATGAGAGAGCCCAGCCTCTGGTGCTTGAGGTGGTTTGAACATCGGTTTTCCCCCTTCCGGTGATGTTTGAGAGACGTCTGTGTCTTCCACTTGTTGCGGGAGGGGGTTTACGTTGGTCACTAATTTGGATGTCACAGGAGTGGCATTGGTTTTTTTTTCTCTGGAGTTTTGATAACACCCACCGGAGTGGGTGGGGTAAGTCATCCTGAGCATAACTCCCTGCGCCTGCCCTACTGCCAACGATTGCCCTGGCCTCCCTGTAGGAAAGTCTATGAACTGTTTTCAACTTCTGAATTTCTTTCTCCTCCACCCAATGTGTAATTGTTGGTGTGCTTGTGTGTTATGAATGTGGACACAGTTTATCTTCGTGCTCAGGAAGAATTAATTTTGTTGTTCTCAAAAGTATGTGATTTTATTGTACCTTTGTAATTTAGCAGACTGGAGGCAGAGTAAGGTTCAGCACTGCAGGCGTTGTGATACCAGGATCTCCAGTCGTAGGAGAGCTTCACAGGGACTTCCATTCTACCCCAGATCTTGCGTTGGCTTCTAGGAATTCAATTGGTACAGTTGGAAGGACCCACAGGAGTCAGGAAGAATTGAGGCCTCCTCTTCCGCCCCCGACACACCCTCCTCCTCCTCCACCCAGCGGTCCACAAATTGTCAAAGTTGAACTCAACCCAGACTCAAACTATGGAAGTGTAGCAGCCAAAGATACCACTAATGGTAATTTCTCATTTGAATCTTTTGTAAATTTCATAATTATAACTTTTTTTTGTTCGTTCAGGTGAAACCGATGGCATCATGTCAAGCTTCAAACCTGCGAGTAATGCAAAATTGTATGCCTCACCTGTCGATGTAAAGACAGTCGGTTTCAGATCAAGATCTCTCCCAGGTCATGGGGCAAGGCCACAGGTAAAATATTAGTTAATTTTGTTTAACAGAATGTTGATTCATTTTTTCAATTTAAAAACTTTTTTTCTAGATAAGAAAATCTCAAAGTTTAAGATCTCCTTCTACGTTCAATGGTTCGCAAGGCTCACCACCTGTAAACCAAACTCAGACAACGACTAACCCTTATGCTCAGCCATTTCGCAATGGCCGTCCAAAATCAGCTTCGATTCCACCCATCCCAGATCCCGATTACAGTTTAAGCGAGGGGGAAAGCGACACCGAGAGGGAAAAGACAGTCATAAGAGTCAATACGAACACAGAAGGCAGTGGTAATTCAAGCACGAGCTCCGGCAGTTTACCTCACAGTTTCAGTGTCGACGAAATACAGAAAGTCCGTACACAGCTTAAAAGTTCAAAATCGTACCCGAACGATTTTCTCCTTCAAGGGACCGAAGACGGAGACAATTCCTCGAGCGGAGTCTCTTCAGACCAGGAAATCCCTGGGAACCCGCCGCATTTCGATGCGAAGGAAACCGTGCCTTCAGGAGGAGTCGCTACATTGCCGAGATCTTCACAACAGAGAGCCAACCTCACGAGAAACGCAGTGTCCTTAGCACAACTCCCTCCTCCCATCGAGTCGGATTCGGATGAGAAAGAAGAGACTGTAGTCCCTCCTCCTCCTGAATTTATGGAGGCAAACAGTCCTGGGATGGCTGAAGAAGTATTGGCTCCTCCTCCTCAATTCTCCGATTTAAAGCTTGTCAGTCGTGTCCGAATTGTCGGAGCCGTACCTAAAGGTAATGGACGACTCCATAGTCAATAAACGGCCTCCTCGCACTTCATTATTAGAAGTGATTATGTAGCGAGCTGTTATTTTTAATTTTTTTTTCAGTCTATGCTCACAAAATAAATATGCCGTCAATTGAAATTAATTAGTAACAACATAAGCCTTATTAAAAAAAAAAAAAAAAAAATCAGAAATTTAAGGCTCTTCATTATTTGGAGGTATATAATTACCTTGTTTGTACAATATTTTAACATTAATTTCTTGAGAGAAAAAAAGTATTATAAATATAAAAAAAGACACTATTTGTTTTTTTTTAAATTGTATATTTCTGTTTATAATATTTTTAATCTATGTTGTGTAAAACATTCCCAACAACTTCTTTTCTTAAGGACACAAAACATTTCTCCAAATAAGAAAGTAGGGAAATAATATTTCTATCCTAGGCAAAAATAATAGTTTTTATACTTGAAAACACTGCATGGATTTTGTAGGTATATAATGTAAGACTGTACAGTGTATCGTGTGCCAATATTTAAATATTTAAGTCCTCATTGGTCCTGTTTACTTCGGTGGTGTTGTGTAAATATTGAAAGTATTGTTTAAAAAAAAAAAAAAAATGAGGCAAGCTGTAACTCTATTAACACACATAAAAAAAACTAGAGCTTTGTGCTTTATTGCAGTTTTTAAGCCATAACGACAAAGTTCTCTCCCTTCATTTACTCTAAGGTGAAGCAATATGAAATTTATAGCACATAGTGTGCATTATATAAACATATTTTACACATATTTTAATAGAAACAGCACGTCATAGCGTAACTTTACGATTCTGCTATTGTTTTATGTTCAACACATGCCATTTTTTCCTTTGATAATATATTCAGAATTTTGTTTGTTGTTTTGATAATAAAAAGAAACATTTAAAAATAATTAAAAAAATGTTCATGTATAATCATTGTGTTTTCAAGAAAAAGTAATTGTTTAAATAATTTTTACAATTATTTTCTAAATAGTCGCACGATTTTAGAGTCTCCTGGTTTTTAAAAGATTTTTAATATAGGCTTTTTTGTACCCATTTGCTTTTCTTCAGTTTTATCATCTGCAAATTATCAATTAAATATGATTTCACTTATAATTATTTTGTTCTGTTCTGTTATCTTGACAAATAATTATATAAATGCCATTTTATTTTAATTACTGTTAATTAACACTTGTTATAATCAAAACTAATATAGCAATGGCTCATTTAGGCAATAAAATTATTAAAAAAAGGATCATAAGAGCTTAAAATTAATATAAATAATATATTCAATTTTAAATTTCTCGAGTACGATGCTATTCAGATAAGTGTATATAACAGAACGGGCAAATTATACGCAATTTACGCCAGTTATAATTTGATTCGAATAATTTTGGAAAATAAGGCGTTAAAATTATTGTAAACGACTGAAAGTAGGCCAAAGAATCAATTAAGCTTGCTAGTTAAAGGGAGAAAAAGTTCATAATTTTGATTTTTTTTTTTGTTAAATTTAATAATTGAAGAAGAAAATAAAACAGCCTAATAATGCCGTTTCCTTGCCTTCGTTCATCAATATTTAAACATGTGGCAATATTAGTTGTATTTACAAGATTATGTTATACATGAATATGGATATGTATATGTTAGCAATGTTAGCGAAGCATTGCTGTAAAACGCTGTCCTGTAAATATAGGTTCACGTTAGGCAAATTGTGTCTTGAAAGTTAAAAATAAATGCAAGAAAAATTTTTTGTCCGGTATAGTGGCTAAGTATTTATATAAATAAATATTTATATAATACGTATAAATATATATTCACACACATATTTGCTTAACAGCCCACAATATTATATTTGTTTATTATTGTTATATAAATATAATAGATAGGATTATGTATTAATCTAGCATTGTACTAATAATAAAAATTATCAAGGAAATTTTTGTGTAATTTCTGTATAGTTAACCTTTTGTGAAGTTTACGGGGACCATGGTGAACAAATGGTTTGGGGGTTGAATTTGTATTTGCTATTTATTTTTATTTTTTTAATTTAAAGTATAAAAATGTATATTGTAAAGTGGCTTGACCCCTCATTCGCTACAGCCAACAGTTAGTTGGGCGTTAAGCCCTCAGGAATCACTTTTTTCTGAAGATTTTTTATGTTTATCGAGCTTAAAAGTAAAGTAGGGATAATTTCAGATCCACTCGTTCTTCCAGTTCCATTCTGAAATTTTAATAGTGTCCAAAATAAACCAATAAATTATCTTTATTTGAGATAAAAAAGTGTTATGTGTGGAATTTTCAAACCCACGACCTTCGGCTAGATAAGCCGCTGCCCTACCACTTGAGCTATCGTGACTTCTAACCTCTCGGACACTAACTTCCTACCAGAACCCCACCTTTTGAATTTTCCCTCCTTTTTGCCATTTTTCAAATGTCGTGTAATCTGTTTGATTCTCGGCGACAAATGAAATGGCCATAGGATAGGTTTAGTGAAGTATACTCCATTTTAACTTATTAATTCACTAGTTTTCGTAGTCCGCTTGACCAATTAATATCTTTCAATTAATTAAGGTTTTTAGCTGAGATAAAGTCAATGGCACGAGCGGGATTCGAACCCACGACCTTCGGCTCAATATGCCGCTGTTCCACCCACTTGAGCTATCATGACTTCGATCCACTCGGACACTAACTTCCCATCTCAACCCAACCTTTCGAATTTTCCCTCCTTTTTGCCATTTTTCAAATGTGTAATCTGTTTGATTCTCGGCGACAAATGAAATGGCCATGGAGAGCTTTAATGAAGTATACTTCATTTTAACTTATTAAATTCACTAGTTTTCGTAGTCCGCTTGACCAATTAATATCTTTCAATAAATTAAGGTTTTTAGTTGAGATAAAGCTCGTGGGTTCGAATCCCACTCGTGACACTTAATTTTCTATCTCAACTAAAAACCTTAATTAATTGAAAGATATTATTAATTGGTCGAGCGGACCACGAAAACTAGTGAATCCAATAAATTCAAAGTACACTGTTTTGGAAAGGAAGAAATTCTTTTTCCCTTCACTAGCTTAAGTTCTTATTTACTCTTTTTATTTATTATTTTTTCTAAGGACTAAATCATTCAAATTCAGAGAAGAATCCAGTACTAAATAAAAACAATTATATTTCTTATTTGTTTCTGTTTACCAATTACAAGAAACTCAGAAAATTTAGTAGAACAACTGTAAAATGGATAAGTACAGTATACTTAAATTGAAGTTGATTTGGAGATCCAAAATTTTGTAAAGGTAAAAAATACAAAATAATTTTCATATATAATTATTTCTATTAATTATTCGTTTTATCTAAGGCCTTGGTGGAATGAAAAAGTTAGTGTCACCAGCAATATTCGAACCCTCAGCTGAAGGCGATACTAACTTTTTCATTCCACCAAGACCTTAGATAAAAAGAATAATAATTGAAATAATTAATACGGTCAATTATGACCATTAAACATATATGGATTTAGATATAATGAAAATTAAATTTAAAAAACTAATCTTTTTTTTGCTCTAATACAGTCATGTTACGACTTATACTGGGAATTCATTAAGCAGAATTTATGGATGAGTAAACAGATTAATTAAGCTTTTGGTAGTGAAGCCTGCCTATCCCCCCTGTGTTTTGATGCAGTCTGGCCCAGAGAAATTAGAATAGAGCTTTTGGGAGTGGTCTTGTCTCTATCGCTGAAGTGTTCTCATGTTGGGATGGTTTATAAATATTCACTACGTTAATAAGGGATAGTACGGTATGGTAGAAAAGGATACTAGGAAGAGGGGTTTGTACTCCCCAGGCACGCAGCCTTCTGGCTAATAAGTTCCTAGTTCCTTAGTTCAGTCAATGGACTCAATCCTTCTTCTTAGAAGTATTAGGTCATTGACTGTTGCTGCTGCAATTTGATTCCCTAAGTTTTTTCCGTACGTTAGGTTAAACCTCCATTGAGCTGTTGCTTCGCATTCGAAGATGATATGAGTGGCTGTTTCCTCTTCCTCATTACATAATCTGCAGATGGGATCATCTCTGTATATATCCANCATCTCAATTAGAAACTAGACAAATAGATTTAAATTAAATTCGGAACTATAGGATATTAAACTTTCTCCAAATAAAGCAAAAATTGAACTTTTTCATTGACATTTAAAAAAAAATTGCATCCCCATCCTTTTGATGTTCATAAAATTAAATAACTATGTGAATTTTGGAATTATTATTTTTGTCATCTAAACCTAACTAGCCTTCCTTTTTTTGAGTTTTCTCTTTTTTACTTTTGTCTTCTTAAAAATAAAAAATTGGTTATTGGATTAGACAATTAACATTATTAGTGTCCTGAGCGTCCTCAGGGATTCATTAGCATGGCGGTGGTCCCGAAAGAAGTGCACAAGTAAAAGTACGTTTCAAGGAAAGTAGTAACACCATTTCCTGACAAAATTAAATATATATTTTTTGCTTTACATGATAGACTTAATCAGGATGAAGTCACGGCGGAAAGTTTTTGATGAAGAACAAACTCCAACGTGAAGTAATTGATCTAGACCTAAAAGCGAAACAACAGCAAAAAGACAAAAAAGCCACGAGTTATTTCAAAATGGCAAAATAATAATAGCTTACAACTAACAAGCCACCCCTTTACATAATTTCCCCCACGGCCCTCGATTCCGCGGCCCGCGAAGAAGGAGGTGGTAAGAAGACTGGAGGGGCGCTCAACTTCCATACTCAGTAACTCAGTGCAACTCAGAGTGACAGGTATCAGGAAAGTAATAAGCTGAATTACATGTGAGATCAAACAAGGAGATGGTTCAGACGACAAGCATGTTCGAAACTGTAAGTAAATCCAGATTACATTTTTTTACGCGTCTGTTTTATCTAGATCAATTGGTTTTTGATATAAAAAAACTGATCAAAACATAAACTTCTATGATGGACCTCAGGATATGTTGACACTAGAGACTTTAACGCACTGAATCGCCGGAGACTGCAACGTCGTAAGAAAGAAGGAGCAAAGGGCAATAATTAATTTATTTATTATTCATTTGTTGACTAATGTTGAATAATATTTAAATACAATTTATTAGACATTTTTAACGTATGTCTGCTTGTTTGTTGGTTTTATTTACTGTTTAATTGAAAGAAGTGTTGATTTTCACTTTCGCGGTATGCCTTCCAGCACCAATTGCCTTCTCGTGAGGGGACTCGCACAAAAGTTGCAAAAGAGCAAATTTATTTGCGCCTTTAAAACCGCCGTCACGACTGTAATAATTATTCTTTCTTTTTTGAACTTTTTTGCACTTTTTCCCACCTAGGCTTCTTTTGATTTCTCTGTTATGAAGGTCAAAGCGGAGTGGGGATTTGTGCGGCCGCGCCTTCGTCTTTCCCTCCCCGTTACTCGGCTAAATTGTGCCTATGGCTGAAGCGAGACGAGGCGGGGCCACGGCGATTATCGGTTTAAACGAGATGAACATCTGATTAAGCCTTTAACACGTTTAAGCCGCAAGGTCGAGAAAAGTCCTTCGGTCGGTTCACATATCCCCTCAAAAAATCAAACCCAAATATCAAATGTTTCAACTCTCGACTATAAATTTAAACCATAAACTTCACTTATAAAAGCACTTTTCTCAATAAATTTGAATTTGCGCTTTAAAAATTTCAAGAAACCAACAGCACACAGGAAAAGAGGCAAAAATAATTAGTCAAGATTAGATAAATCCCTATAAACGGCTAATACGTTTAAACATCTATGTTTATAAACCAAAATTTAAGAGCAAACAAGTTCAAAAATATTTTTTCCGTTAAGCAACGATTATTTCAAAATCGTGCTGAGCCATTTGGAAAGTTATAAGAAGGTGCAATCATTTGCCTTCGTCATTGTCTTCAATAATTGCTCATAGCTTTTAGTCCTTTTCTTTTGGGAGATTATGTGAAAGTTTGAGATCGTAAGCTGTAAACTCAAGCTAATATTACGAAATGAGAATTCATTTTTAAAAACATCGAACAGGTACCATTATTTTCATTCCAATCCGTAAATAACTCAAAATTACAATCCAAATATTCGTTAGTATACGGGACTTCGACAAACCCAGTAAACTTGGAGAAATCGGTTTCATAACGTCAATAAAATATCAGTAAATTGTTTAATACGCAAATTGTGTTTATTCAAGTTCAAGGTATTTTCACGTCAGCAATGATACAAAAATACATTGTTGTTATTTGTTTAATTCAAAAATATTGTACAAAACCTGCCGGTAAATCGAGAAACATTGTGAAAGAACCGACCAGTACAAAGTCTTGGTTACCCGGGTGTTAATTATTTAATTTAATCAAAAAATTACCAGACAATTACTAATAAATCGTGGTCATATTTGGTTTTCATTCCGTCAATAAATTGTAAAATATTACAATCTGATTATTTGTGAAAGACCGATTCTACCAACACTTACTTTCTCTAGTGTTTAATTTCCCGGAAAAACTATAAGAGAAGTCCTGATAAATCGTGAAACACGAGTGAATAAACTTTTCATTTATCCTAGCCTTCCTTGGTTTTCGTACCATCAATGAGTTGCACAATATATACCAATCTAGGATAGTTGGTGAAAAAACGTCCATTTTCCCTGGTGTTTTTAATTTAATTTCCCACAAAAAGTATAATACAATTTCTGATAAATCATAAAATTAGGTGATTAAATTATTCTGTTTATCCTAGTCCTATTCGTTTTCATTCTATCAATAAACAGCACAATATTTGCCAATAAATAATCTTTGATGTTGGTGAAAGAACGCCTATTTTCCATAGTGTTTTTAATTTAATTTCCCACAAAAATTATAAGACAATTTCTGATAAATCATAAAATTAGTTGAATAATTTATTCTGTTTATCCTAGTCCTATTCGTTTTCATTCCGTCAATAAATTGTACAATATGTGCCAATAAATCTAGGATAGTTATATATATTACGCAGGGTGGGCGACCAAGACCCGAGGGGTTAAATGCCTGGGTAGATGGACCTGTTCACAAACCCCGAGATTTTGGACCATTTTATCTTGGGGAGTGATTTGGCAATGTCCTCTCCTTCAAAAGTTTCAAATCTATGCCTGGCATACCTATCACACTCTGCGAGGTAGTGCCGTGCCGTTTCTTCTTTTATTTCACAGAAGCGGCAAAAGGGATCTGGTAAAATACCCATTATGAAGAGGTGTCTTCTCAAGGGGCAATGTCCCGTCAGGATACCTATCAGCCTCCTA
This sequence comes from Cimex lectularius, assembly GCF_000648675.2. Taxonomy (NCBI): domain Eukaryota; kingdom Metazoa; phylum Arthropoda; class Insecta; order Hemiptera; family Cimicidae; genus Cimex; species Cimex lectularius. The sequence continues at coordinate 1,065,473 of NW_019392675.1, read as the reverse complement.
ATTCCCCTCCTTGAATTAGAGAATAGCCATTTCGATTCTTTCGGTTTGATTTCCTTCACAAACTCTTTTGATTGCCTATGTCCGGGGGACAGATTCCATTCTTTAAGGAATTGTTTCATGCCCCAGCTATCGATATTCTCTTTCGCTGTGCTTATAGAGTGAGGTAATACCGGTTGTGGCCCGACAAACGCAGAATTTGAGCCTTCTTTGGCCAGGCTATCCGCCTCTTCATTGCCATAGTGTCCCTTATGAGCTGGTATCCAAATGAGGGTTACCCTATTCTCGTGCCTGGTAGTAATCCTATTAATAAGTTCAACAGTTTCCTCCACCAGCCTAGATGTTGATAGCTCTTTTTGTAATGACTTAAGATTGGCCTGACTGTCGGAAAAAAATCTATCTAGGATAGTTGGTGAAAATACGTTTTTTCGCCAACTCCTATTTTCCCTTATCTTATTAATTTAATTTCCGACAAAAATTATAAGACAATTCCTGACAAATATTAAAATTAGGTGAATAAACTATTCTGTTTATGTTAGAACTATTCGTTTTCATTCCGTCAATAAATTGTACAATATGAGCCAATAAATAATCTTGGATAGTTGATGAAAGAACGATTCTTCACCAACCCTTACTTTCTCTGTGTGACTAATTTAATTTCCTTAAAACATTATAAGACAATTACTGATAAATCGGGAAACATTGAGTGAATAAACTTATCAGTTATCCTAGCCTTGCTTGGTTTTCGTACCATCAATAAGTTGCACAATACGTACCAATCTAAGACAGTTGGTGAAAAAACGTCCATTTTCCCTGGTGTTTTTAATTTAATTTCCCACAAAATGTATAATACAAGTTCTGATAAATCTTAAAATTAGGTGATTAAATTATTCTGTTTATCCTAGTCCTATTCGTTTTCATTCTATCAATAAACAGCACAATATGTGCCAATAAATAATCTTTGATGGTTGGTGAAAGAACGCCTATTTTCCATGGTGTTTTTAATTTAATTTCCCACAAAAATTATAAGACAATTTCTGATAAATCTTAAAATTAGGTGAATAATCTATTCTATTTATCCGGTCCTATTCGTTTTCATTCCGTCAATAAATTGTAAAATATGTGCCAATTAATCTTGGATAGTTGGTGAAAGAACTAATCTTCACCAACCCTTACTTTCTCTGTGTTACTAATTTAATTTCCTCAAAACAATATAAGACAATTACTGATAAATCGTGAAACATTGGTTGAATAAACTATTCTGTCTGTCCTGGTTCTATTTGGTTTACATTACATCAATATATTGTACAATATCTACAAATAAATAATCTTGGATAGTTGGTGAAAGAACAATTCTGCATCAATGCCTATTTTCTCTAGCGTTATGAATTCAATTTCCCTGAAAAATTATAAGAAAATCCTGATAAATCGTATGATTTTGGTAATTTGTTTTATTTCACCAAGAAATTATACAAAAATTAATTATAAATCATGAAAACTTGGTTTAATTGCATTTATAAAATGTCCAGAAATCACCGATCATTCATGAACGAACGACATGAACGATAAACATGATTTTTACTCTAAAATTGACAACAATAAATACAAATTAAAAGAATTACATTGAATTAATAATTAACGTTCTCTCTAATAATTAGACTGTGTAATTTGATAGATTATTCTTTTTATTTCTTTTCTACGAAATACAACACCGTTGATGGGTAAAAAACATATAAAGTTACAATTTTAACGGGACCGACAGCGTCTGGCCTATATTTCCATTTTCAACTCTCAGAGATTGTAGATCGTAGGTTTTTCTATAAAGTTTTTTTAACTGCCATTTTATACTTTCGTGAGCCAACCGGTGCTTTCTCGTCTGGGGAGTCTCGGCATCCCCTGAAATTTATACTTCCACGCTGGAATGCAGTCCCGCAGTCGGTTATCAAGTTTTCTCGGCTTCACAACGTGTACTGTTTGACTTCCAATCGTAACGCCAATGAAATTCCAAAGAGAAATCGATCCATGCTAAATGAATCCCTGAGGACGGCTCTGGACACTAATAATGTCAATTGTCTAATCCAATAACCAATTTTTTTATTTTTAAGAAGACAAAAGGAAAAAAGAGAAAAATAAAAAAAAAGGAAGACTATTTCGGTTTAGATAAATAATATTTCCAAAATTCACATATTTATGTAATTTTATGAACATCAAAAAGATGCATTTTTGGATGGATTTTTTAAAATGTTTAATGAAAAAGTACAATTTTTGCTTGCATTTGGAGAAAGTTTAATATCCTATAGTTCCGAATTTAATTTAATTCTATTTGTCTAAGTTTCTAATTGAGATGAAAATAGGTTTTAACATGAAAAGCCAAAGACTTCAAACCTCTACTTGATTTTCATTTTGGAATTTTTTTTTATATTTTTCTCTACTTAGCCCTTTTTAAAACTATTGCAGAATTGAATCAATGCGCCATTGTTTTGACAAATGGTAAAATTCTATTTATTTATTATTTCAAAAAACGTGTGAACTCCCCCCCCCCAGCAGCTTTTTTGTTTTATTTTATATTTATGGATTTATATATTTTTCTTAATGTGTGGTGATTAGTGACCGTTAATCGATATTTATTTAGAAATCGTGAGATACGGTCTGGTGTGATGCAGGTTTCAGAAAACATTTTCTTTATCGTGCCAACGTTTCAATCTTTATTGAGATCATCTTCAGGGCTCAACATGTTTGTCTTCTGTGTAATTGTGCCATTCTTGCGTGTCGTATCGAGAGTGCCTTGAGCCCTGAAGATGATCTCAATAAAGATCGAAACGTTGGCACGATAAAGAAAATGTTTTTTCTGAAACCTACATCACACCAGACCGCATCTGGCATAAATATTTTTCTTAATTGTTGGTCGTTATTTTCTCTTCTATTAAAAGAAGAATTCTGTTCTAACACTTATTTTCCTATATTTTTGTTTTTTTAATAATCCAAACAGACTTGCATCTTCTATTGCTGAATTGCTTAATGCTTCGCCGATATATGATCCGACTCTTCTACTATCCGTAGAAATTTCGAAAGTCGATTCGACTGAGTTCTTCAACGGAATATTTTAATTATGTTCTGATAATCAATTTAGCCCTTTATTTGATGTATTTGATCAAACCCTGCTCGTTTGTGACTCATTGCGGTCTTGTTGTTCTGAAGAGCAAGTAATTATTTAAGGACTTCCTTTCCTTAGGATCTGAGACCAGCCGTTTTGAGGAGAAGACAATTCAACGCATTCAAATTAGAAAAACCGAAAAATCACGTGTAGACATCAATGAAGTTTTCTAAACTTTAAACTTAAAAATATGATTCCGACTCAAATTGTCCAGTCTATAGGTAGGACCAAGAATAAACAGTAAAGTTTATACATCTGTTGAATATTCCATGATTTATCAGCAATTGCCTTATAACTTTTGGAGAAATTAAAACTATAACTACAAAGTACGTAGATGTTGGAACAAGATTTCACAAATTTTTCATGATTTATTAGGAAATTTTATATAGTTTATTGATGGAACGAAACTAAGTAGGGCCAGGATAATCCGTATGGTTTATTCGCTAAAGTTTCATCATTTATCAGCAATAGTAAGTAGATTTATCGATCGATTTTTACAATCTATTGATTAGAATAAAACCAAGTACGATGTTCTATGTTGTAAACATGTACGATAAAACAAATTACGCCGGAACAAGAAAGATTTGGTGCAGGATTGTTTTTAATAATCAGTTGTCCTCATCTCAAAGAGTTAAGTGTTAGCTAAAGTTCAGGTAGAACCACTTTTTATTATTATTTTTTTAATGATATTAAACTCTCCTCTCTCTCTCTCTCTCTCCCACTCACCCACCCACCCTCTCACTCTATCTCTCCTTATTTCTTCCTTTCTCTTTCCCTCCCTCCCGTTCTCTTATTTTTGCTCTCTCTCTCTCTCTCTTTCTCTCACCCTCTTTTCTTTATCTTATTTTCACTCTCTCTCTCTCTCTCTCACGCTCTTTCGTTCTCTTCCTTTTTCTCTATAACTATCTTTCTGTCTATCTACTTATCTATCTATATCTCAATATATTTATCTATTTTTGTATCATTCTACCTTTCAATCTATAACTTTATATTGTTCTTTGTTTATCTCTCTCGTTTACTCGTTAACGGTAACAGAGGTCGAGTTCGTGACTTAAATTTGCGAAACCTTTTAAATAAAACGATATTTACTGAATTAATTATACACAATTTATTCGAAATGAAAAATTTGTGTCATAGGCGGGATTCGAATCCACGACTTTCGGCTAAATACGCCGCTGCTCTACCACTTGAGCTACCCTGACTTCGACTCCCCGTTTTATTCCAATTGTAAGCAGATTGACTGACTGACACAGATTTTTCATTTCGAATAAATTGTGTATAATTAATTGAGTATTTATATAATTAAGCATAAGCTGATAAAAATAATTAAAAAGTTAATAAAAACGATATTTATTCATTTCTTCGTTCTCTCTCTCTCTCTCTCTCTCTCTCTCTCTCTCTCTCTCTCTCTCTTATATATATATATCGTTTTCGTACCAATTATATTTTTAGTCTGCTCTCTACATATCTTTTTTCATCTCTCTCACTGCCTCACTCTGTCTCTCTCTCTCTATCTCTCTCTCTCTTTCTCACTCTCTCTCTCTCTTTTTCTCACTCTCTTTCTCTTTCTCTTTCTCTCTTTATCTCTTTCTCTCTTTCTATTTCTCTAGCTGAAGTGTCGTTCCCCATATTCGCAGGGGACTTAAAAATTTAATAATCCATAGAGTCTTTTATATATTTCCTTTCCTCAGGTCTTAAGTTAGTGGTGTTACTAAATTCACTGTTCTCCAGAATCTCATTTGTTACCACATTTTGGTTTCGATCGACGAAAATTTCGGTGATTTCTTTCATAAAACAAGCAAATATTTAAAAAACTTAAGTTTCATTATCTGAAATATCCGTGCGGTAAAAACAAAATTGTACATAAATTCTAGTTTGCTTTCAATTTTCTCCCGAAGTCCTAATATTCCCCACTGGTGTTAAAACGCAATTAGTTTTGTGAGGACTTCAAAAAAAACTAATCTATGTTTACCGCGCATCTTTTTAAAGCTGTGACGCAATGAGTAATTACATCGTAAGTTTTCAAGATTCATCACGACCGCTAAGGAGCAAGAAGACCTAATTGTGAGTCCGTGAGGAGGAAGATTCGCAAAAAAAAAACCCATGGGACGATTTGTAAAATCGATTTAAATTTCAAAACAGTCAGATGTGAAATCAAACAGTTTTTCCTCCCAACCGATGGTGAATTATTCATACGAATAATTCATACTTACAATTATTATAAAGGACCGTTAAAACTTGTGTGCAAAGTGAGAAAACCGGCTGAAAAGTAACTTTGTGATTTTTTTAAATTATTTGTAACAAATTGAAAGGGATCCGAAGTAGGAAATGTTAAATAGTAAGGTCATTCGAAAGTATTATTTAAGTTATTAATTGGATTGCCAGTCCAGTCCGCTCAGTGATATGAACCAGTTTGCTTTTTGTACATAATTAACGGCAAAGGTCAGAAAGGAGGGAACTGAAGGCTATTTTATCGTCTGTTTAAATTCAAAGGATTAAAGAAAATTAAGTCTACTGTAAAGCAGCAATTGTCGATATTTATAAACAAGTGAACATAAAACCAAAAATATCATATAAAACAGAAATACGATAAAACTTGAGGGTTTGGTTAGCATTCACACCACCAATGAGTACTCGATGTTCCTCGGGATAATTGGGGATGAGTACCTTCATTCACTCTAATGTATTTCATTTACATAACAGACTTCATACCTCCTCAGCGTACTCGATATTCCTCAGGGCAAAGGAGTATAAGCCCCTCTATTCGCGCGAATAAATAGTAATATGGGATGTTTAGAGGCCGGCAAACTGCTGAGGTCATCGACGGGCCCCTGCGCCTTGGTACTTCTTTTTCTAGTCTTTCAAGCGTTTTTTTAAACTGCAGCCATTTGAACGCCTCAAGCTGTTACCAACTTTCTGTTTTTATATGGAAACTAAGTAAATTTTCTGCAATTCTGGCCTCAACCATCAACCTCAGCCACAACAGAGTCTGGTCACAGTTATTCCCCTAGGGTACTCGATATTGTTTAGGGCGCACTAATAAATTACTTTCACACAACACATGATTATTCGATATTCTTTAGGATAATGTGGGTTGCGTTCTTCCATTCGCGCTCGTAAATTATGTCCACACGCCAGACTATGTTCACACTGCCGCCGAGTACACTATATTCCTAGGGATAATTGGGGTTGCGTTCTTCCATTCGCGCTAATAAATTATGTCCACACACCAAACTTAGTTCTCACTACTGGAGATTACTCGATATTCCACAAGCTCCAACGGGACGAAGTTCCGGCTGGGGGTTGAGTCGGACCACTGGATAAAAGGCAACCCCCTGTAAAACCCATCAAAGGACTAAGGTACAGGACGAAAAGAAAGGATATCAGTGGGGTAAATGGGTATAAGCCCCACCATTCGCGCTAATAAATTACCTTCACGTTACCCCTGAGTACTCGATATTCCTCGGTATAATTAAGGATGAGCCCTCCATTCGCGCTAATAAATACCTTCACGCTTCCCAGGAGTACTCGATATTCCTCGGTATAATTAGGGATGAGCTCTTCCATTCGCGCTAATAAATAACCTTCACGCGACCCCTGAGTACTCGATATTCCTCGGTATAATTAAGGATGAGCCCTCCATTCGCGCTAATAAATTAACTTTACGCTACCCAGGAGTACTCGATATTCCTCGGTATAATTAGGGATGAGCCCTCCATTCGCGCTAATAAATACCTTCACGCTTTCCAGGAGTACTCGATATTCCTCGGTATAATTAGGGATGAGCTCCTCCATTCACGCTAATAAATGCGTTTTACTTACTGTGACAAAATCATTATATAATTAGAATAAAATGATAATAACATAAACGAAAAAAGGAACTTTTATATTATTTTCATGTTTTTATTATTACTATTTTATGGAATTCTTGATTGAGCTTGAATTTAATTCAAGTTTTATTTTTAATTACTTATCTTACTTTTTTTAAGTCTTCCTTAAACAGTAGAAAAATTAATTAAACGTATAGATTTCTTAATTTAGTTTTTGTCGTTGTAAGAGTATAATTTAATCTTGATTCACATACTGATTTCATAATAATCTTGAATTTCATGGAGGGTTTTTTTGTTAATGTTGCTTTTTGTTTATTTTGTTCTTACTAACTTTCCTACACGACTAATAAATCGTTGCTTTTATCAATGAGAAATGTCCAGTTTTTGCTTAAGCCGAAACGGTTATGAGGTCAAACCCTGAGGCTATGACCAAGCGGTCCTCCTCGTAGATCACTTAAGACCGAGCAACTGAATCTGTTTACAAACTTTTATGGCCCATTATAAATTAAAGCCGCCTCCGGGGCAATAAAAGTTGCATATAGTCGTCGGCGTCCATTGTTCGCCTAATTGCCGAACCACAATACACAATGGGCTGGGAATTCCTTATGCGATCCTATCTCATCTTTCCTGGAAGGATTTTAAGACGTCCGGCTGTAAATCCCGCGCATGTTTTGATTTATATGACGGAACGCGGTGAATTCGTATAGGAGCACACTTATTGGATGGTTATATGGCACTCGGAACACATATGAGCTCGAAGCCACCATCGATTATAGTGAAGTGTTGGTAATGATAAATGTATAAACTATAAGAGACATCTTAAACTTATTGTTAAAGAACTTTAGTCAAATTTAGCGACCAATTAGAATTAGATGTAGTAAAACGCAAAGGTGATAGGACTGCTGGCTACTTGTATCTGAAAAACTCCTACACAATCCACATTAAAAGATAACCTCATTTCTAGGTTATGCAGTGAGGAGGAAAAAACTGCCACCCATATTATTTTCGTATTCGATGCAACTCCATGGAGACATAACTTGGGGTAGCAAAATGATCCGGGAGGACGAGTTTTACAATGACAGTCAATGCGCCTCACTCTTTTCCTTCTTCAAAAAAGAATGGAGTCAATTGAACTGAAGGTACAATAAGTCACAAGCAGTACCAAAGGTCATCTTTCTACTAATCCTTACAATCACACAAGGTGACCTAAAGCATAAACGAGGGCTTGAGCAGTAGGAAAATGGATTGAGAAGTGGAAAAGCATCGATTCAACGATGTGGATGATTAGGTTAGGTGATATAGTAAGAAGGTTGGACGAACATCTCTGATTGGAAGGACTGGATTTGTTGGATTGTTTGGCGTCCAAAGTGGTCGAAGTCTTGAACAAAATCAGTTGGGGTTTTAGCGTCGTTGTGTTAAGTTGGTGCCTCTTGGGTGTTTTGTGCGGATTACCCGTTAGCTTTGATGTGGTCCTAAGAACCTTACTTGTCCTGAAGTCGGTAGCTCTTTTCTCTTGAGAACACTGGACCGCTAATGAAGCGCATCGCAATGACATAGTGGGGTGTATATTCAAGGCAGTCTAAATATATTCTTGAATCTTGGTTAAATGGAAGTCCGTAACTCCTTGATGTAGACGTACAGTGGAGAGCAAGACAATGTAACTGTAGCATCACCAAGGAAGACAGACAAAGGTATCCAGGTACACTCCTAGTCAGTTGAGCGAAAGTCAGTAATGTAAATGTACTCCATGTGCATTTTTCCTCTTTTCATCATTCTTTGATAAGCTCAAGGTGTGTTGGCAATGTCATCGAGGTGCATCGTGGTACGTGGAACATGAAGACAACCAAATGGCAAGTCCATCTCCTTGCAGACTTCAAAATTAAACTGTCGATTTAAAAGATGATACAACTTCTTTCCAGTGGGTTGTTGAACGTCAGAAGTCAGAAGAACATCAGCCAAGAAGCTACAGACTTAACACATCACTTCTAAATAAAGAAGTAACAGCGTAAAAAAATCATGATTAATGTATCTTTTATACAATAAAAAAAGTTTTTCTTTCGTTAAGACGCATCGTTTAGTAAATAGACATTTGTTAGCGAGAAAACTTAAGTGGAGAATACACAAACGAATCTAATTTAAGACAGACGAGAAAGATAAGTATTAAAAAAAAAGTTTTCAAACAAAGCTCGACCAGCATCGGTGTTTAAATTTTCTTTATTTTTTAATTCTATAAATGACGAGCTGGCCTTGCTCGAAGGACGACCTCCAGGGAGGACTCGACGCTTTCAGACCAGATCTTGAACCACTCGATTATTTTGCCGGCCGTAACTCAAACGGCCCGAAAATCCAAAAAGGATTATTTTTGTTATTAAAAATAAATAAGTAAATAAACGCAGATTTCCGGGGTGAAATGCTTTTATTTTGGACTCGGGCGTCGGCCGCGCCCGCCGAAGATAAATTGTGGTTGAAAATCGCCTCTGGAAGATAATTTGAACAAAAAAAAATTGTATTAAAAACCAATAGCCATTAATTTTCAAATAGAACTAGAAATAAATTTGGTAGATTGTACAGATTGAAATTTAAAAGTCGAATGTAATAACCGGCAAGAACAGTAAAAACAAATACCATGGGAAAATAATTTAACCACAGATTCTACTAATACAAACATTCTCGCGTCTGTAAGACCGATGTCAAACCTAATGACAATACATATTGCACAAATAATAAATAATTAATAAATTAATTAACGGTGAATTGAGATTTGGCTCACTTTATGCTCTTACACTTTACAAACGACATAATCGCAGTGAATTTTTCAAAAATAAATTTCGAACTATTTGTATCTGATTGTACCGTTAAATAAAGAATTTACATTTTAGGACAGCATTAAAAAAATAGCCTTACAAATTGTATGTAGATTTGATTATTTGTTGACGCTTTATTGGGGGGGGGGGTATTTTTTTGTGGGTTTTACACATCCTGAGTGTAGGGATGGCAACGATATATCGATATATCATATATATCGATATATTTCTAAATATATCGAGTATATTTTTATCGATATGTTTGTCTGTAGATTTTTGAAATATATCGATAGATTCGTTGAAATGTATCGATATATTTATTTTTTATTTACGAAAAAAATTAACTTACAAAAACTTATACTTTTTCTTATTTACTATTGGATAAATTAATAATTAATAATTAAATAAATATCCCTGTCAGTGCGACAAGTTGGATTACAGACATCGATATATGTATATAACTTTTTTTTTTCTTTTACGAGGGTTCGCAACAGCAGAGATTATATTAACCCTTGGGATGCCGGTGTTTTTGAAAAAAAGCCCATTTGTATATCGGGTTCGAATGCAGGGCCGCTGGATTCGAACCCAGGGCCTTTACCTTACTGTGATTAGCGCCATGTTGTGGCCACCGATCCCTCCTATTATTTTTATTATCATTAAATATATAATAATTTATATAGTATATAATTTTAATTGTGCCTAAACCGTGATCCGTGGGTAAACCTAACTTCTGCCTTCTTAACCTTCTGCTTTCTTCGTCAGAAGCGGCATCTGTATCTACGTTTCTGCGCACAATTTTCAAATATGTTTTTATGATGGCACCTTCACCGGGGAAAAGTCAAAAAGTGTAGTTCGGAAATATTTTAATGCACCGGAAAAAAGGAAAGGAAGAGGCAACTTGTAAAACTTAAAAAAACCTTCATTTTTATAACCTAATCTATGTTATTTTATGTGCGGTGATTAGTGACCGTTAGTCGATGATTATTCGGAAATCGTGAGATGCGGTCTGGTGTGATGTAGTTTTCAGAAAAACATATATTTTATATCTTTTTTATTACTACGTAATAAGAATTATTCATGACCATGAGTATATTTTTACAATTAGTAATATCGTTCTTTTCTTCCAGTTGGGCTAGCTCATATTGATATTATAAAATAGTCATAATGTACATAAATTAAATATGTCGATATATTTTTCACGATATGTCGATGAAGCCGATATATAGTTTTCGATATATCGGAAAACCGATATATCGATACATAGATAAAAGATTGCCACCTCTACCTGATTGTTTTTTATTTATTTTATCTTTAAAAATCGATACTTCATGTAAGTTTTTTTACGTTTACTATATATTAAATTACGTCAATTTTATGGAATAAGAAACCTAAAAAAAGTGTAATAGCTAAAAATTAACTGTAAAGCTCTGTTAGGTTATTTTATGTGGATACAGTATAATAAATTACATTTTAATTGTGGTTGGGTATCTTCCAAGGCGTTGAAAAATAAATAAAAACTCCAGCCCGTTATTTATTTTTTATTGTGGGTTACTCGTTCTAATAAATTATAATAAACGTTCACGGTTGTCTTAAAAACGCTTTCTTGGGGGATACGGTCATTATTGAAACATACAATATGGAAAAAATCGCTTTTAAAAGGATTTAATCTGCCGGTACAGAATTTACATTACAAATGTGCATATCGAAGATAATTTAATGCAGGAGGAAAAAAGGTCAACCGGCCGTGACAAGATTTGTGATTCAGAGGTGCAAGATCCTAGTGCTCGCGGTCCGCCTCTCCTCGCTATGCCGAGGAACCCGGAACACGCGAAGTGAAAGGCGACGAGACCTTGCCGAGACAGCAGTATTTTATTTCAGTTGCATCAGCTCGTTTTCGTTGAGAGCCGAGCGATGTTTACCACCTCGTGAAAGTGGAAAATTGGAAAAAGGTTTTTTTTGACCTTTGGGGCTGAACAGGGCGTGCTTCCAGATACCATTATGCTAATAGGGCGGATAAACGAATTTGCAGCAGCCTGGCGCCTCTGCCCACTTTTTCAAACCTTGTAAAGCACCCACGGGTCTTATTAATCTTCCTACTAAAAAAGGCAATAGTCAAAAATCTCTATATTTCAGTTCTGAATAGTCACATTTTTTTAAGTGCCTATATATAAAATAATGACTAAATATAATTCATACCTTTTCTTGGCCTGACAACAAGACATATTGAGCAGTTTACAACTAGATTTTAAAAAGTAAAACAATAGCCTAAAACATAAAATATATAGTACAACAGTTGTATCTCTTCTGCAGGACGTCATCATCAGTTTATGTAGTTAATAAATGCCAAAGGTTTTTACCGTTAATCATGGGATGGGAGGACGATGATTGTGTTCTTGCCATTTTTATTCTTGGTATCCTCGTTCTTTTTATTTTAGACCTCGCTTTCTTTCCACCAAAGTCGACAAGACTCCCATAGAAAATCATAAATAGTACCGGTCTTATAACTATGCCCTGAGGTGTGCTCGGTTCCAACGTTAAGATGGAAAAAAATGTCTAACGCTTCTAAAGTAGAAAGGGTTTTCATTTTATTCAAAATTGGTTCTCTTGTTTCAGGACAGAAAATCAACAATGAACACTAAAAGAAAAATATTAAGAAAGGAAATGCGTTCTAAAAACTGAACTTTTCCTTGTTTGTCCAACAACCTCAGTATGTACAACTAGAAGTTTCTTCTGGAAACAGATAACTTCAAGAAAAGTAGAAAAGCTTAAAGTTATATGAAAAACTCTTTGCTTTCGCAAAAAATCATGTTTGTTCAAGTAAGCCATGAGGCACAATCACTTCTTGGAGAAGGGCGATCCATCTTCCAGAGGTTTCTCTTCGTAGACGGCAGATTCAGGACGGAAGTAAAGGTCGGATCGCTCCCAAAGAAATTATGTCGTTATGTCCTTCGAAAGAACGGGCATTTCATGCTGATGTAAATTTTTAAATGTCTATTGGATCGGAAATACAAAAATAATATTATTTATAGTTATTTGGAGGTCGTGAGATGCGGTCTGGTGTGACGTAGGTTTTATAAAAACATTTTCTTTATCGTGCCAACGTTTCGATCTTTATTGAGATCATCTTCAGTGCTCAAAGTGTTTGTTTTCCGTGTAGATGTGTTCTTGTCTTGAGTGGCACTCTCAACACAACAGACAAGAATGACACATCTACACGGAAAACAAACAGTTTGAGCCCTGAAGATGATCTCAATAAAGTTCGAAACGTCGCACCATAAAGAAAATGTTTTTCTAAAACCTACGTCACACCAGACCGCACCTCATGACCTCCAAATAATCATCAAGTAACGGTCATTGAACACCACACACGTTATTTACAGTATTAAATTCATAGATTGTAAAAAACAATGCATAAGACAAACCAAAAATTTAGGTATAGAGTTCGAAACAATTTAAATTACATAAAATATAAGAATGATAAAACAGCACTGTCATCCCACCATATTAGATATTGAAATAACTTTTTAAATGGTAATGTGCTTAATTTCTGCTTTCCGCAAAGGAAGACCGTCGAAAATCTCAACACTTTTTTTTATTCATCGGCCTCACATGATTGGATCTAGAAAGAAATCGTGAATATATTTTGGTAAATAAATTTTACAAACAGTTTTTTATTTAATCGTGAGTTAATTTTAAGAGGTCGAGTGTTAAAAATGGGTGCGGAAATCGACCTTCATTCTCCGAATATTTCAGTAATGTTGATGTAGTCGAGATACTGTTGCGTGTCGGACTGGTGTTAAAACTTTGAAAAAGTCTTCTGAGTCATCAGGATGACGTTATTCCTCGTTCCTGACGGCATGCTGTAGACGGCATCTACGTGCCGGCCCTAGGTCGGAAAATAAACCATCTTGGAAAATTCACTCCCGCACTGTTCCCGAATTTATAAATCGTCCCGAAATTAAAAGTCGGGCCGAAAATATTCTGCGAGAGTGGGGACCCGCGTTGGCCATGGTCTTCGTCCTTGGGCGAGCCGAAACCCGCGAAGTTACCTCCTCAGTCTTCAAACATGTAGCTGCGGGGTACCTTCTAGTCGTTATCCATCGCAATATGTCAGGTATTTCCGTTACTAGAACACTTAAGAAATCTTAAATGTCTCGGCTAAGAAGTCTTTGTGAATCATTGTCGATAGGTAAAGTCACGGCCTTCTCCGGAAACCCCTTCCGGACAAATAAAGGTCGTGATTCTGTGATAAAATTCTTCTTTTTTTTCAATCCCCTTCGCCAGATCGCTTCAGATTCAAGTTTATTACACAAAAATACCTTTTCCCTCGTCCTCGGACTTTCACTCCGTTTGAAATCCGTACCAGATCATCTATTACGTCAATAGAAAGCACTACTTTCCAATTTCGCAGGTCGAAACGTGTATGAGATTAAAGCCGCTGTGTGTTTTTACCCCTGGGGCCGTTTTTACTTTAGCTAGTTTGTAGTCTTGCTACGGTTTCGTACTCTCGGTGAAATCTTAAGAGATAACGGTGTAGAAGAAGGAGTACACTAGCTGGCAGTGCAACAACTTGCATATAAAACTACTTGCTCCTTGTAAGCTCTTGTTGACAAAGATTAATTCCATCGTGACTTCTATTAACTTTTTTTTATGTGGGCACATTAACAAATATGAACTCATAACCTTTTTAAACCAAGTCAAGAAAAAAATTAACATTTTATCGTACACCCCCACATATCAAAAAGATACAGGATGAACCACATTTGATTTTAGTTTAAATAATTTACTTATTCATTTATAGTTTATACTTTTTATAGTTTTGTAAAGAAGTGACTAACCGGGTTAGATTGTCATAAAAAAGTAAATATCTAATTATTCAGAAATCGTGAGATGCGGTCTGGTGTGAGGTTTCAGAAAAACATTTTCTTTATCGTGCCAACGTTTCGATCTTTATTGAGATCATCTTCAGGGCCTGGGATTTACAAACATTGTTTACATTTAACAAATACATTTAGGATGTGGAAAAGTGAATTTATACAATGCAAAATATATTTTTTATATTCAATCAAAGTATTTCTACTCACTCAAAGTGTTTGTCTTCTGTGTAATTGTGCCATTCTTGCGTGTCGTGTTGAGAGTAAATATCTTTTTCAAAAATTCACCGAGACCCGGTACAATATGTTTTCTTTAATAAATTGTTTATTAATTATTGTAAGTAATCTATTATAGTTAATATCGTTTTTATTCAAAACATTTAAAAAAATCAAGAAAATTGATATAATTTGGTCGTTATCTATCAATTTGGTTGCCTATCTTAGGTAGGTTGGTTTTTTAGACGCGTTTCAACATGTTGCCATCTTCAGTGTATCTGTCAGGGTGTGTGATCAATCCTGATAACTGAGGATGGTTAAATACCATAATCATACCTAATAGTTTCTTCTTTTTAGAAGTCGGTCAGGATTTGCTAGGACATAAATGGCAAATAATTGACATTCCATAAAACTACTTTTTATTCCCTTTCGGCTAAATTTTTTAGAAAATATACACATGTTCTATTACCAGTTTTTAATACCACTTCTAAACGTATGCGGAGAAATAATTAACGAATTAACTGTATTATATATTTCATTGGCAAAAATCTGTGCGATTAATCTAATTTTATATATTTAGATAAATAATTATCATAAATAATTAATGAATACGCCATACGGTGTGAAGACCGATTTTTATCACGATCGGGATGATTATTTCAGATTTATACGCTTATTAGATTTTTTTCCATGAAGTATGTCATTATCTTTTTATCCTGTTATGAAACACTATTTGATCATACGATCTGGCAGGGGAAAAAACCCGCAATAAAGCACATGGACGTAGAGGAAATGGTTTCTCTCAGGGCTCACACATAAATGTGTCATATGTTGTGTGGTGTATGAGTTAAAGACTCGCCATTATTTCCATTAACCCTGATATCCACTGAAAATGGTGAAATGGCACAGCAAGCGAAAATTGTCTTCGATGACTTGGGATTTTCAGACGAAAATCCTTAATTTATCCCTTGAGGCTTTTCTTATCGTTTAGAAATTTGTATTTGCTTCTTTGTTGCAAAAATAAAAATGATCTTATTATAACATTGTGTTGGTCTGGGTGGTCTTTGATTTTTCTAATCTAAAGACATGACCTTAATTTATTTCTTCAAAACTTGCCTTTTTTAAATAGTTTTTTTTTTCTAATGAGTTTCTCTGGTACAAGGCCGATCGAAGTGTACACAAGGGGGCATTCTTGGCCCCTTCCTATTTATTATTTATACTGCTGGTAAATGAACTCAAATTATGTTTACGTTAAATAAACAACGTCTATGCATTTACATCAAGGAACGACATCTGCACAGGTTAAATACCTTCGACAAAGATTGTGAGAAGATATCCTCACTGAGCATGGCGCAATGCCGAAACGTTTGAGTAATAAGTGTCCGTATGCCGGTTCAGCATGAGACTCGCTGACCAACAATCTAGGGCTTGAACTTAAACAGTAGACTTGACATAGCCACACAAGACTAAAGCGACGAGAACTAAACGTCTTGGCCAAGTAAGAAGATTTCTAGGACCAAAATCAGACCGTAAATAACAAACTGACACTGTAATAAACAATTGACCATTTTTGATATACAGTGTGGTTACTACCATGCCATCTAATATCAAACTAATCCAAACATTCCAATCAAAAGTCTTAAGAAGAATTCTCTCAGCCTTTCACCTCACTATCCGCAATGACCTTAAACCGTTAAAGAATGATCGGTTTCAGCTTCGTTAAGTTTCGATCTTTTAACCCATCCAAACCTTAATGCTCAAGAATTACGATACTTAAAACCACCCATCCGAGAATCACAAATCGATGGTCAGGGGATCTCGTCATCCTTAATCGACAAAACCTAAGTGCCAGCCTTCATTTAGCACGCCTACGAGTGCAGTGCTGGTAGTGTTTCTGATTTGGCTGTGTTTTTATCGCATATATAACAATTAATGTATAGGATACAAATACTTAAATAAAAATATTTTTTTATTTTTTAATGATACATTATCCTTTACAAAAAATAATCTAATAATATTTGTTAATTTAATATAAAGCTTGTTGGGCTGGGAGGTCTTTGGATTGTTAAGTATGAGAGAATTTTCCAGCAGTTTTAGCATTTCTAGTTCCTATTATAAAATTCCTTATATTTAAAAAAAATATTTTAAATTTATTTTATAATGGTATATCATCCTTTACCAAAATACAAATGATCTATTTACTAATAGATAGGGCACTCTCAACACGACACACAAGAATGACACATCTGCACGGAAAACAAACACTTTGAGCCCTGAAGATGATCTCCATAAAGACCGAAACGTTGGCACGATAAAGAAAATGTTTTTCTAAAACCTACGTCACACCAGACCTCATCTCACGATCTCCAAATAATCTATTTACTAATTTAATATGAATTATGTAGGACTAGTGGTATTTGAATTGTCGACGTTGAAATCATTTATGTTTAACATCATTGGACGATTAAATTATAAAGAAAAAATTGTGAACAAAAATAATTCAGAAAATATATATGGCTCTATTTTTGTTTTTCATATGTGTGTAATATTATGTTCTTTTTACTGTGTAGTGTACCGACCTTGTTTTTGTTAGATTTCGGCTATTTGGTAAACTTCAAGCGTTATTCAATTAATTAATCTTTATGTAAGGTATTGGCTGAGATAAAAAGTCAGTGTCACGAGCGGGATTCGAACCCACGACCTTCGGCTAGATACGCCGCTGCTCTACCACTTGAGCTATCGTGACTTCGATCCTCTCTGCACCAACTCCCCATCTCAACCTACCTTTCGAATTTTCCCTCCTTTTTGCCATTTTTCAAATGTCGAGTAATCAGGATTCGATTTTCAGCTACTGAGCTGTTAGTACTCTGCTATCCGACGTCCATAGCCCATCTAAATGGGATAAAATTCAATTTCATCAAGCGATTTGCAACAACTTTGGAGATAAAAAAAGTCCGTGTCACGAGCGGGATTCGAACCCACGACCTTCGGCTAAATGCGTGGCTGCTCTACCACTCGAGCTGTCTTGACTTCGAACCACACTAACTTCCCATCTCAACCCAACCTTCCGAATTTTCCCTCCTTTTATACATAAAGATTAATTAATTGAAAGATTTTATTTGATCAATCGGACCA
Source organism: Cimex lectularius (assembly GCF_000648675.2). Lineage (NCBI taxonomy): Eukaryota > Metazoa > Arthropoda > Insecta > Hemiptera > Cimicidae > Cimex > Cimex lectularius. The sequence continues at coordinate 1,047,463 of NW_019392675.1, read as the reverse complement.
TGAAATCTAATGAATTTAAGCGTTATTTTTATTTATTGGGCATAAATTATTTAAGGATAAGCGGTTAATTCGGATGAAAATTCATTGAGGTTCTTCAGTGATATCGGCGATTTCCTTTTGATCTTACATTCATTGTTTTATTACCACATCGGCCATTTGCCCTCTAAACCAAGTAGAAACGTCTTAATTCTAAATTTTATCAAGGATAATTATAATTGCTTGCATAAACAGCTCTAATTGCAAGGTTTCGCAATTAATCAAAATTCTGTTCTCGAGCGCGTTATTCCCCAAGTATTGTCGGATAGAATTTATTATTCCAGCAGGGGAAAACCCCAAGTGGATGAATAGAAGAGAACGACAAAAGAAGAAGCGAAGAATAAGCCGACCTTTATGAATGAATAAACGCTGGGAGCGGTGTGTGAAGCTCGTGCGAAGACTTTTCAAATCCCGATTACGAAGTATCACCCCCCCTTTCGAGTTGAAAAAGAATCTTGCCCGTGGTTTCTGGATCGGACGGTTTCTTTCTGACCAGATTCGAGGAATTTCCTCGGTGACTTGAAGGATGCAGGGTAGGCTACTGGGGCACGACCGAAGAACGGTATGGGTCAGCAAAGGACAATTTTTCCGAGATGAAATCGTCGATCCTGTCTTTTTAGCACATCGACTTGTTAAGGACGTTTGAACAGTCTGCAATCAATTCACTATTTTAATGAATGTATCCCATTTATGCAAATGCATACACTTTCTAAATATCTTTGAGACCTTTCCGAAATATTTATTGAGACGTGAGTTTATTTTTTGACCTCTTCTCTTGACTACATTTTGTCTTACGCTTCTAACGACCGATTTCTAAATTTTCGCCATTTACGCGTATCAAGAGTTACTATTCAATCAAAAAGTATAGAGTGGTAATGTTTCAGTCATTCACTTTGCTCCATCCATCATAACAAATAATGGCAGAAAGGAGGGAAAATTCGAAAGGTTAGATTGAGATGGGAAGTTGGTGTCCGAGTGTCGAAGTCACCGATAGTTCAAGTGGTAGAGCAGCGGTGTATAGAGCCGAAGGTCGTGGGTTCGAATCCCGCTGTGACACTGACTTTTCTATCTCAACCAATACCTTATATAAATTATTCAGAAATCGTGAGATGCGGCCTGGTGTGATTTAGGTTTCAGAAAAACATTTTCTTTATCGTGCCAACGTTTCGATCTTTATTGAGATCATCTTCAGGGCTCAGAGTGTTTGTTTGCCCTCTCAACACGACACGCAAGAATGGCACAATTACACAGAAGATAAATACTTTGAGCCCTGAAGATGATCTCAATAAAGATCGAAACGTTGGCACGATAAAGAAAATGTTTTTCTGAAACCTACATCACACCAGACCGCATCTCACGATTTCTGAATAATTTTCGATTAACGGTCACTAACCACCACACACCTTATATAAAGATTAATTAATTGAAAGAAGTTATTTAGATCACGATATACAATGGATTATTTACATAGATAGAAAGAAGAAAATTTCTGCTGTAACGGTTGTATAAAAGACCCATTTAAACCAAACTTCACTACGTCCTTAAAATTAACGTTTTTAACTTAGCTTAAGCGGACATGCTTACACAGTCGTCGAAGCATTGCATTTGATTTTGAAGTATTTCTTAATGGGATGGCATTATTTTCCTGATATATATAAAAAGAACACTTTGCTGTGCAGATATCTCGAACCTCGTGTGTTCATTTATGTACAAAACTTATAAAGACCTTCACTCCGACCGTGTAATTTATTCTTACGGAGTCAGGAGGCGAAAGTTGTTTTCACGAGTTGGTTCTTCGTGTTTACTCACCGCGAGGGTGGTTAAAAAGGGTAAAAGAAAAGTTCACGCGAGTTCCCGAAAAAAACGCCTCTTTGACGTCACCGGGCGAAGAAAGTGTGCGGTTGAGCCCAGATGTTGGACTTAGTGGAGGCGTGACGTCTGGAGCGGATCACGGTTTTTCTCGAATTACGTCACATTTTCTGTAATTAACATCGGCCGAATGCACTCTCTTACTTCACATCATTCAACGACCGATCGCATCCTCGAAAGGATCCTCTTTGTAAATCCATAAGGATGACTTACTGTTTCCACAACGTGAGTTTGAACAGGTTCAATTAAATTTCACACCGGAACTTACTTTATTCCTGTACAATGTTGCCAAAGGAAGACAATAAACAATCGGACTATAACATACACTCCAAAATGATCGATTCTGCATATGCTTTAGAATGGCTTCCATTAGGTTTTAGCTTAAAATAATGTGAATATGTTTTGTTTTTGTCCAGATGCCTCAACGCGTGCCGACAGGAGGGCTTAGCCCGATATCAGATGATTACTCTGCCGTTTTCACAGCGGATTCTTTCGACCTTTCCCTTCTTCCGCCATCGCAGCTGTACAAGGAGGAGCCGTTCCCCTGGTCGCCGATAAAGCCCGAGCCCTTAACACAGGAGGAGGAAGACTACCTGAACTTGAACGAAGACAAATCCGACCACAAACTATTGCGGGAGGTGCTGAAAGACACCTCCTTTCAGAGGAGGTACAACCTGATACCCGTCTCCGTCGGGGAGCTCGGCACAGGATTCAGGGCGGATATGGAGGATGTATCCATGGACCTGGCACAGCAGGAAATCGAGCCGGTCCTGTCCATGGCGATGGAACAGCTCAAGACAGAGATCCACAACACTTGCGCCGTCCTCGGTATATCTCGAGGTGAGTGGTTTGTTTTTCTTTACGACTCCGAACCGGAGTTGCCATTTAGCGAATTCGACAGACCAAGGTCTGCTTATCTTTGTAATGGCCCATCAATAAAGATCAGAAGGCTTACTTGCCCACCGTCGGTCCAAAAGCCACACCTCAAGTCCTTTATTTTCGTTGTCGTAATCTTTAACATTATTTCAATATAAGAACTAGTTTCAAATTCTTCTTTTTACTATACGCACGCATGCAAACTACTTTTGACCCTTCGAGTTATTTAAGCAGCTAATTGTGTTGAATTATTATTACTTTTATTGAAAGATAATTGTTACTTTTAAAGCTTAACTCGAAACCAAGATGGCTCGGAAATGGTAATCGATTGAAAAATAATATTATAGTCACGTCTGTGTTGAATCACGTCTTTACACTCCAATCTTGGTTGTTCCCAATCACCCTCTATAATCATGGTCTAACATACTAATCATAAATGATGAGTTCTTGTTTCTTTGGAAGAATCGGATAATTAATATTGAGAAACAATGAAACTGCTTAAAACCACTAAAAACCAATTCAAAAACTAATACAAAGTATCTTTAAAAGTAATATGTTGCCATATATATTACACTGGCCGGGGGGAAATATCACGAATTGACAAAGATCGAACAAATTGGTCAATTTTGTACATTTTATCTTCTTGAAAGACGATAGATTTTCAATTTTGCTCAAGTTGCGATTTCCTCATGAGCTCCAGGTTGAAAAAATAAACGTTTTATACTGCTCAACACACATTGTAAGTTTTCGAAAATGCTTGTACATTCAATTGTTAATACAGCCAAAATGGCCAATATATAAATAAAATAAATTATTTAATCACGGCACGTAGCAATTCAAATAAATTAGTATATTTTAAAATGACTGTATAAGGCCATATTTTTATGAATGTAAAAATTAAATAAATAACGAAGATCTGGGTAAGATAATTATAAACAGTAATACTACGGTATATTAGAAGTAGGAAAAATAGGATTTGAAAGATGAAAACGAAGAAAAAAAAAAAGATAGAAAAGAAATACCTATTGCAAAAACATCGTACAAAAAGTACCATCGCATTGGAAACATAAATAGTCATAATGCACCCAAAACATCCATGATTGAAAACAAAACGAAAACAAAGACATTACGAACACAAGAACATCTTATCATTTTGAATTAAAAAATCAAGGATAAGGCCAATTTCAAGAAAAGGAAACAGTTCTTTCGTCAAGCTTTCAAAGAGTACATCAACTTCATCAGTCCTTTTAAAATATTGTTAACAATTCAGAAAAAAAAACAAATGTGAAAATCTATTTACGTTGCAATCATATTAAATTTCCGAGTTGATAAGGATTATATCGAGATAAAAAGAATCATAGAGCATCATCGATGTAAAAATTGGATTTCAAAGCATCGAATTGGGAAGATAACGACAGAAATCATTATCTTCATCATCAGCAGCAGAAATACAATATCAAGTTGAAAACATCTTATAAAACCATCGAATTGGAAATAGTAATAGTCAAATACACCCAATACCTCTTACGCAAACATCGACATGAAAAAAGGTTTTACAAAAACGCCGATTTTGAAAACAAAATAAAAAATAATAAAATATAAAACGAACAAAGAAATGGAGAAGAGTAAGGAGAAAGGGATATACCACAAAAAAGATCTTATAGGAACATCGATGTTAAAAAAACACGGAAGAGCGACATCGCTTATGAAAAAAACAACACCAAACAATCTTACACAACATAGATGTTTAATTTTTTTTACAAAAACATCGTATTGAAAATGCAAGAACAAATAATAAAATATAAAACAAGTAAAGAAATGGATAAGAAGAAGAAGACGGGACACACAGCAAAAAAGATCTTATAGAAACATCGATGTTAAAAAACCTGAAAGAGTGACATCGTTTATGAAAAAAAAAAAACACCAAAAACCATCTTACAAAACATAGATGTTTAATTTTTTTTTACAAAAATATCGGTATTGATAATGCAAGAAAAAATAATAAAATATAAAACAAATAAAGGAATGGCAAGAAGAAGAAGACCGGATATACAACAAAAATGATCTTGTAGAAACATCGATGCTAAAAAAAACCTGGAAGAGTGACATCGTTTACGAAAAAAACACCAGAAACAATCTTACAAACCATAGATGTTTTATTTATTTATTTTGTTTACAAAAACATCAGTATTGAAAATGCAAGGAAAAATAATAAAATATAAAACAAATAAAGAAATGGCAAGAAGAAGAAGACCGGATATACAACAAAAATGATCTTATAGAAACATCGATGCTAAAAAAACCTGGAAGAGTGACATCGTTTATGAAAAAAAACACCAAAAACAATCTTACAAAACATAGATGTTTACTTTTTTACAAAAACATCGGTATTGAGAATGCAAGAAAAAAAATAAAAAAAATAAAGGAATGGATAAGAAGAAGAAGACGGGATATACAACAAAAAAGATCTTATAGAAACATCGATGCTAAAAACCTGGAAGAGTGACATCGATTATGAAAAAACACCAGAAACAATCTTTAAAAAAATCGATATTTAATTTTAACACATCGATTTTTAGACATCATTGATGTTTAAAATATTTACATCGCATTTGAAAATTATCAAAAAGACTTTATGTTCGTTATTAAAAAAAGAACAAGATCGATCGATGGTGTAAAATATTTTACGAAATATCTTAGAGAATCATAAACTGTGAAAAAGTTATGCAAAATATTGATTTGAAAACTTTGAACAGAAGTATGGATGTTTAAAATTCATATAAATTTGACATTAGATTTTCGTTTATTGCAAATTTAAAAAAATTATCATCGATGTTAATTAAAAATTTAGGATGAAAATAGGATAGGTTAAAAGTTTAAAAACATCATCATAACAATAATTAATTAAAACTCAACACTAAGCATCTTATAGAAGCATCGATGTTAAAAACGTCTTACAAAACATGGATTTTGGACACATCACCAACGACGACAGAATCATCCAGGTTTACAAAAAGCCTAGCACAAAAACAAGATCTAATCCTGTATGAAAATTTGTAAAGCCGGCCTTATTAATGGTTTAAGATATCTTCAATTGTAATGCCCGTATAAAATGTTTTTACTTCGACTCATGTTTAAATCAACAACGTTTTACGTCTGAAAGCAGCGCGTTTTTTCGTGTTCTTGTCCAACAACTCTTCGCCATATTTGGAACCGCTGAGACCTGCTTCGTTCCCTTTGCACTTGGGACGTGCTCGGATCCGAAATGGGGTCAAGGAAGTCTTGATACGACTACCACACATCGTTTTACATAATTTGTACGATTTTTCATTACACGTTCACATATTTAGGAATGTAACAAAAAAACAACCAATCGCGGAAAAATATAATGAGACATCTTGTAAGATAGGAACACTTATGCTAATCGGCTTAAAACCGGGTGAATGGGCGAAAGAAACTCATCTAGTAAATTGATTTTCCGCTTTGATAAATGAACTAATTGGATTGATTAATTGCATTAAAGTCTTAATCGATATTGCATGTAAAATTATACGTAAACATTTGAATTAACGCCAACACTTTTCCATGAGCACTCAAAACAAAAAAAAATATTTTGTATACAATTGTTAAACTATATTTGTCTTTCTTATTTGTCAATGCTATTAGCAGGGGGCGTCGGTGGCCGTAACGGTTTAGGCGTTGACACGGCGCTCATCTCCGTAAGGTAAAGGTCCCGGGTTCGAATCCAGCGGCCCTGTATTCGAGCCCGACATACTTACAAATAGGCTTTTTTTTCAAAAACACCGGCACCCTGAGGGTTTATATAACCTCTGTTGCGAACCTTCGTCAAAAAAATAAAATAAATGGTATTAGCTAATAGGAAAGTCAGGAAAAATTCTTTATTGGACAAATTATGCTAATAACCAATTTTTATAAAGGCTTGAAGTTTACAGGTGTCATAACATTTAATAATAAATAATAATTTCATACTCGGGAGTATTTTAATTGAAGGAACTTTAATCAATCTTTGACGTACCACATCAAAATTATGCGTTTGTCAAGTATAAACCAACCCTTTTATTAGGAATTTAAGTTTTAAATTAAAATAGTTGTGATTTTTTCTGGTGACTGCTAACAAAATACAAACATATGTACATTTGACATATAACAATTTACATAAATTTTAAATAGGGGGTAAAATACTACCCTCAAATGCAACAAAATGAACCATGGTCTGATTCTCGGCCATTTCGCAGACATTAAACATTTTATGTTGTTTTTACTAACTATATTCGGCTTTCTTCATAAATCTACTCGTAGCTCTGGAACTATTCATTTTTGGGCAAATCCAAAAAAAATTATTGGAAAGTGCGTTCATTTTCCTCTAATAAGTCACTTTTAATTTAATTTTTGGAAAAAAACACTAATTTTTTCAAAAACTGTTAAATTTAAAATTTGTAAAAAAAAAACAACTACATTTGCAACCTAATCCTCCCGGATCCTTTTCTTTAATTACAAAGAATAAAACAGCACGAACAATAGACAAAAATCAACGTAATTTTTCTGCTTTGTTATTGCCTTTTATACGTTGATTTTTTTCTTTTTTATGTTTTTTATAAGTTAAAGTTGGGTTTTTACAATTTTTTTTGGTGTCCTTTTTTTTGGTTTTGTCTGTGTTTATTGTATATATTTTGTCTAGTTTTTCTGCTTTGGTTGTTCTCAATGTTTAGTTTTGGGCTTTTTTTATTAAGTTATAGTATAGTAATATTCAAATTTTGCCCAGGACAAAAAGTTGAATTACTCGAATACCACTTCCCCATTTTTCACACCGGCAACACTTTTTTCCCATTTAGCATACAATTTTTTATTGTTGTCCTTTTTTGTTTTTGTTTGTGTTTAGTGTAGATATTTTGCCCAATTTTTCTGCTTTGGTTGTTCTCAATGTTTATTTTTGGGCTTTTTTTTATTAAGTTGTAGTATAGTAACATTCAAATTTTGCCCAGGACAAAAAGTTGAACTACTAGATTACCCCCTCCTCATTTTTCACACTGACAACACTTTTTTTCCATTATGCATACAATTTTTTGTTGTTGTCCTTTTTTTGGTTTTTTCTGTGTTTAGTGTAGATATTTTGCCCAATTTTTCTGCTTTGGTTGTTCTCAATGTTTATTTTTGGGCTTTTTTATTAAGTTGTAGTATAGTAACATTCAAATTTTGCCCAGGACAAAAAGTTGAATTACTAGATTACCCCCTTCCCATTTTTCACACCGACAACACTTTTTTTCCCATTTAGCGTACAATTTTTTGTTGTCCTTTTTTGGTTTTGTTTGTGTTTAGTGTAAATATTTTGTTCAATTTTTCTGCTTCCATTGTTCACAATGTTTATTTTTTGGCTTTTTTTATTAAGTTATAGTTAGGAAATAAGTTTTGCCCAAGACAAAAAATCCTACCCATTTTTCACACCGTCCCCACATTTTTCCCATTTAACATACAATTTCCGCATTTTGGTTCTATGTACATAATTAAAGAAAATGGAAAACCGCTTTATATCCTTAATAACTTATTAAATGAAGAAGTGGTTAGGAAATTTGCCAACCTCTAGAGAGAAATTTTCAAATGAGATTGCAAAGATGGTTTTTTTACAAATTTTAAATTTAGCAATTTTTGAAAGATTAGTCTAGTTTTTACGAAAAATTAAATTGAAAGTTCTAGAAGGGTGCATTATTAAAAGAAATTGAACGCTCTTTTCAATGTTTTTTTCCCCAAAAAATAAATAGTTCAAGAGCTACTAGTAAATTTATTACGAAAACCGTACACAGTTGAAAAAAGACAAAATTCACTGGTTTTCGTGGTCCGCTTGACCAATTAATATCTTCCAATTAATTAAGGTTTTTTGTTGAGATAAAAATTGAAAAATGGCAAAAAGGAGGGAAAATTCGAAAGGCTGGGTTGAGATGGAAAGTTGGTGTCCGAGTGGCTCGAGCTCCTGTGCTAGAGCAGCGGCGTATCTAGCCGAAGATCGTGGGTTCGAATCCCGCTCGTGACACTGACATTTTTATCTCTACTAAAAACCTTAATTAATTAAAAGACAAAATGTTGAAATCTGACAAAGGGTTCTCAATTTAGACCATGGTTCATAAGAACTTTTTTGTCGCATTTGAGGTATACAAGCACCTGATAAACTTTGTCGTACGAGTAGTATAAATAAGAAGGTGCTAAATGTCCATTTTTATCTTTTCCCATTACTTCCATTTGTCCGAGAGTTTTCCATTTTAATCGCAAAAGCAGTTAAAAATGTAAAACACCCTTTTCACGCTTTTCTCGAGTGGGTGTGGGCGGTATTTTGAAAAGCTCGGGTGAAAGGGGTCGGCATTCCACTCGCCTCCTACTGACCGAATCATTCCCTTTCCATACACTTGACTCCAGAGACGCGAACTTGACGCCGAATTTGAGAAAACGTGGGAGAAAGGTCTCATGCCCGCCACCGAGATGTTATCAATTTATTTAACAAAAATAAAATACGAAAAAAATTACGACAATCTGACCTTTGAAGAAGGTATTTCTTGTGCTTTTATCAAAAACAAATCACTCCTGGCCAAATGTTAAAAGGAAATTTCAGACTTTTATATCTGTTGTTCCTTTAAAGATGAACGTTGGTGATCAGTCATGACCAAAGAATTTATAGAATTTTTACAATATAGGTTTTTAATTAACTACTTTCGCTTTCGTTACATCAAGCCGTAGATATCCCTTGAAAAGGGAGTGAAAGGTCATTTTTCGACAAGACGACCACCGAGGATCGCCTTGATCATGATATTCTCGATGTTTATCCCTCTTGAACGGGGAAAGTACTATCGGTCTGTTGTCGGTGGCATCCATAAAAAACGCCAAGCCCTCTGAGTTGAGAAGGCCGGGTAGGGGCCTCCAGAGTGCCGCGCCGGGCCTGGCGACCCACTTTCTTCTTGGTCGAAGTACCGTTAGACTTCTTCTTTTCTTTCACCGGGTTGTGCAAGTCCCGGCATCAACCTAGACATTCGAACGCACGTCCCTGGGGCTATAAGAATTGCAAACATGGGGGAGGGGTGTCGTCCTTTCAAGAAAATCACATGTCAAATATGTGAAAGCTGTAATATTTATAACTATATATTTATACGTCATTTATGAATATTCCAACTGTTCGATTCCTTTTCAGGTATATATTAGGTTATTATATAGACATATAATATACCTATTTCAGGTATAGTTCAGTGAAATATAGCTTGGTTTAGTCTGGTTCTATATATCTAATATCATTTAATCTGAAGAAGAAAATTTGATCTTTTTATGTAAGGTTTTGGTTGAAATGAAAAAGTTAGTGCCACGAGCGGGATTCGAACCCACGACCTTCGGCTCAATAGCGGGATCGAAGTCATGATAGCTCAAGTGGTTAGAGCAGCGGCGTATTTAGCCGAAGGTCGTGGGTTCGAATCCCGCCCGTTGCACTAACTTTTTTATTTCAATCAAAACCTTACATAAAAAGATTAATTAATTGAAAGAAGTAATTTCTTCAATAGACCACTATATTATAATTATTATAATAATGGATTATAATTGAAAAAATACTGATAATTTGTGAACATAAAAATACTAATATTAAACAAGAAGGTTATATAGTGCTATAAAAGAATTTAGAGCTGATTGTTATTACCGTAGCATGATGTTAAAACATAATATATTCGGTTTAAAAAAATGAGGAAAGAAGATGCTTTAAAAGAATTTGTACAAAAGTGTTTTTAAAAAAAATCCAATTTGGACTATAAATAAGTAAAGTAATTCCTTTCATACAGGTGAGCTTAACGTCCAACTACTACATTAGTTTTCATAAACAAAGAGTGACAAACACTTCACAAAACTTTTTTCAAATATATGTGGTGATTAGTGACCGTTAATCGATAATTATTCAGAAATCGTGAGATGCGGTCTGGTGTGATGTAGGTTTCAGAAAAACATTTTCTTTATTGTGCCCACGTTTCGATCTTTATTAAGATCATCTTCAGGGCCTGGGATTTACAAACATTGTTTACATTTAACAAATACATTTAGGATGTGGAAAAGTGAATTTATACAATGCAAAATATATTTTTCAAAATCTATCAGAATTTTTATGACAGAAGTGTTTTTATTTATGAACGATCGAAATCAACTTAATTTAAAAGTCATTCAGAAATCGTGAGATGCGGTCTGGTGTGATGTAGGTTTCAGAAAAACATTTTCTTTATCGTGCCAACGTTTCGGTCTTTATTGAGATCATCTTCAGGGCTCAAAGTGTTTGTGTATTTCTGTATAATTGTGCCATTCTTGCGTGTCGTGTTGAGAATTTTTTCAAATAAACTTACAACGGCCGGGATTCGAACATAGAACCGCTAGCGTAGAAAGGCGAGTTGAAATAACGCGCCATAAAACATATAGAAACATCGACGGGAAAAAGCATCAAAAAAATACTTTGTAGATACATTGATGATGAAAAACGTCTTACAAAAGCGACAACTTTGAATTATGAACATCGATACGCAAATTACACCAAAAGCCCTTATACAGAAAGCAATATTTGTAAAACTAAGTTACACTACAAGAAGAAAATAAAAAACAACCCAAGAATAAGAATAGAGAAAGTAGGAAGGAAAAAAGATCCTATAAAAACGTCATTGTTTGAAAAGTTTCCAGAAATCTATTTAAAAGTATGTAAAAGTAATATCGAAATTGAAAAAAATGATCAAATATCAATTAATTTAATTTTTTAAAATAATTTTAAAAGCTTCTCTACCAACACACAAGCAATTGGTACGAAAACAGAACAGGATCGATCGATATTGTCAAACGTTTTACACAAATGCAACTTACAGTATCATCAATGTAGAAAATGTCTTAGGCAACATCGATTTGAAGATAACAAACGAAATCTTTAGGATAAAAAGGGGCCGAAACGTCAAATTTGAAAACACAACAAAACATCACTCTATATCATCGATCTTAAAAAAACCTGGATCAATAGACATTGTGAAACGTTTTGCCAAAAACTATCTTACCTAATCATTTATTTTGAAAAGGTAAAAAAAATAATAAAATAAAGTAAATTATATCTTAAATAGCTGCCACTTCCTAAGAAATTTGAAAATAAACCCTGCCAAATATAGTCATATTTGGAAACTGCATTTATTCATCAAATATTCCAACAGAGTGTATGTTTATTTACATATTTTATTATAAATATTCGTAACTATAACTATTCATTAACATAAGAATTTTCGTTAAAAAAAAAGGGATTGGGAAGGTTAAGGATTGGTGATGCTACAGTCGAGTATGAGTGGTTTAGTTGGTTGGTGGTCAATCAGAGATCAAAAAAAGCAGATAGATCTGGCCATTCAAAATAGTTAAGCTCTGATGATAGTGATAAGGAAAATGAACATCCTCGATCTGAGTAGATCTATTGTGCTCCTCTATTATTTTATAACTCAATGGCCAGCTTCAGGTTGTTAGTCAGTCTCAACAGCCCTGACAGCGTCTCATAAGTGTAGGATCTTCCGGCTTTTCCTATCCCAGTTGAAAGTATCTACACCTAGACATGCCAATCTATACATAGACCATCACGAAAACATAGAATGTGTTTTCTGATCTCCTCTGCTTCCTGGCAGCATCGGCACAGCATTTCTTCTGTCAATACTCCTATCCTGCATTGTATAATACTCTCATGAGTCCAACCAGAATACAGTTCTGTTGCGGTTACCTTCCAGTAATTCCTTTGTAAGTCTTGCCTTTCTATGAATCTCTTCACGTCCCTCACACCTGTAGTGTTGCTCCACCAAGTTTTGTACTCATCAAATATCCATTTTTGGACGTATCTTTTTTATGGCAAGGTGCGGAAGTCACAGTCTGGTTCGGGGCCTAGAGTATTCATATTGGCTCCCTTTTTGGCCAATATGTTCACATTCTCATTGCAATGTCGCGAATGCCCAATGAAAGCTCTGATAGGACTCGGAAATGTTGTGTTGCTGAGAAAATAGCTGATTGGTTAACGATCACTGATGTTGCGTGAATAGTTAACGATGGTCCACTCGTCTACCACGGTCTCAGAATCATCTTAGGATGGGTACACCTGTGACAAAAGAAGCTTAGTAGGTCCAGTGTGAAATATATCTTCACCAACGTTCGCACCTTAGCATAAGAGAACATCTTCTGCGTGCAGATGATCCGGTGAAAGCTTGGACGTGTTTCCTTCCAGGCGATGCGGTCCGGTGACGCTTACGCGCAGAAAAAACGCAATAAAAGAACGTTGGTAGAGAGAAGCTCTTGTGTGTCAAGAGCACGACTGAGCGATGGATCACCGAAAAACTGAAACGCAAAGGAGTGATCGTGCTCACCAGTTTATGGATCGGCCATTACCGATCGACACACGGTCACCTGCTCTTAGGGCAAACGCCGCACAGGTGTCCCGATTGTAGAGAAAAGTTGTTCGGTGTGTCACACTTGATCGAGAACTATTTTGGCCCCTTACAGGGAGCGAGTAGGCATGTGACATAAAGAGAACATCTTTTGATAATTTTTCCGTGATTTAATTACACTGAGTTTCAGTTTTTAACAACCCAATACTATTTTTCAGGCAATTTTTTGTTAATATTTGTCAAGATGAGATTAGGTTGGAGGTGAAAGGCCGTAATGACCTTTTTTTATTTTTTATTATGAGGTTCTGAGTTAATTCAAGTCTGTATTTTTCATGTACAACTTTGATTAGATTTTAATTGATTTTATGATATAGCCTATTTTGGAAATATTAAATGTATATTTTAAAATAAAAATACTAAGAAATTGAAAACTAAAAAAGGTCCTAACATTTCTATCAAAACAGGCCAGAAACTTCACGTTAAAAAAAGCTTTATTTTTCCTTAAATCATTGGTTTTTTGGCCAAATTTTATGTAATTAAAACGCAAAAAATCGTTACAATCTAGATCATAAAATTATAAAAAATAGTGAAAATAAGTCTAAATTGCTCGTACTACGTTAACATCTACTTAAGATTCGACGGAAACGGGGTTATGGGCACAGAAATTTGTAAACGGGCTTTCGACAAAAAGCCGAGCTTACATAAAATTTACTCTTGTGTTTTATTCGTACAAACGAGCGACATACTTCGGCCCATTTATTTTATTTTTATTTTTTTGTATATCCATGTACTTTTTCTTTTTCTAATCCTCCGCGAAGGTCGTTGATGTTAATTTTAGCTTGAAGAGAGCTTACGGCCTCCTGCTTTTCAATGTGAACGAGTTTTAAATCTAATGCCCTTAATAAAGGAGAACACTTAACCGAAGCGTTAAAAGTTCCAAGGGAACAAAAGATTACTTGCAAGTATCCAGAAGGTGCAAAACCCATTTTAAAAATTGACGATCTTCAACCCCCATCCCATATAATTACCTGTCATGAACAATTTTAATTTTTTTAACACACAACACACATGTATACTCGGACATATGGCCTTGAAATATCAGGAAAAACAGCTCGTGACAAGAATAATGTAATATAATAATAAAATACAATAAAACAATTGCAAGACGTAAAATATAAGTTGTGAAATAAGTTAAGTCCTTAATGGTCATTAATCTGTAAAAATTATTCATCGCTGAGTTTAACATTTTTTGTTTTGTTGAAGAGCGCGGGTACTTTGGAACGCTTCGGACTTAACCACCTGGAAAGAATGTAGCAGCGTCGGTGGGCCGGGTCGGCAGAAAAGCTCTTATATGACGTCGATAAAGAAAAAGGTCATCCTCAGCCGATTAAGGATAGGCCATGCAAAACTCTTATGTTAATGATATTTATAATAAATGTGTGGTGTTTAGTGACCGTTACTTGATGATTATTTGGAGGTCGTGAGATGCGGTCTGGTGTGACTTAGGTTTTAGAAAAAACATTTTCTTTATCTTGCCAACGTTTCGATCTTTACTAAGATCATCTTCAGGGCCTCGTGTTTTTTATTTTATTTTTTATTTTACGAGGGTTCGCAACAGCAGAGGTTATATCAACCCTCGGGGTGCCGGTGTTTTTGAAAAAAAGCCCATTTGTAAGTATGTCGGGTTCGAATGCACGGCCGCTGGATTCGAACCCAGGACCTTACAGTTATTAGCGCTATGTCTACGTCTAAACCGTTGCGTCCACCGACGCCCCTAGGGCCTCGTGCTGTCTGCATTTCAACAAAAAAGTTCTCGGATTGATAGCCGATGCGAGTTTCTCCTCATTGGCGATGTCCTTCAGAATACTCTTTGCTTGGTGTCCATATGTCGTTGAAATATGTTATAGAGTCCCATGTTCTTCGCTCTTCTCGTGTAGAAATGTGTGGTATTTACTTACCGTTACTTGACACCCTGAAGATGATTTCAATAAAGATCGAAACGTTGGCACGATAAAGAAAATGTTTTTCTAAAACTTACGTCACACCGGACCGCATCTCACGATCTCCAAATAAGCATTTATAATAAAATATTGATAAACTGTGTGTGAATATTTAATGAATAAATGCAGTTTCCAAATTTGATTATATATAGCAGGGTTCATTTTAAAATTTCTTAGGAGGTGGTTCCAATTTAAGATTTAATTTATCTGTAAAAGTACCGTAAATGAAAAAACAACATCTTTGATATGAAGGGTATGAAAACGGATACATATGTATATTAGCAATCGTAGAACTTCAGTAAACCTGTCGAAAGGGGGATACGGCGCTTATCACTGTCAGTTAAAGGTCCTGGGTTCGAATCCAGTGGCACTGCCTTCGAACCCGACATACAAATGGGCTTTTCTTCAAAAACACGATACCACAATGGTTGATATAACGTCTGATATAACCTTCGTAAAAAAAGAAATTAAAAAACCTGACGAAGGAGATGGAATGCCCAACGTCCAACATATTTGTTGAAATATTCGGTCAATAATAAACAAATCCAACGTAGTTCATTACAAAGTGAAATTTGACAAAGGAGCAGTTTGCTCCCAGGTATTTCCTGAAAAATAAGAAAATTAAATTTTATCCAACCCATTATATTGGCCAAATTAATTCTTTCAGGAGGTTGGGATGGGGAGTTGGTGTCCGAGTGGATCGAAGTCACGATAGCTCAAGTGGTAGAGCAGCGGCGTACTTAGCCGAAGGTCTTGGGTTCGAATCCCGCTCGTGACACTGACTTTTTCATTTCAACCAAAACCTTACATAAAAAGATTAATTAATTGAAAGGATTAAAAATTAAAAAATAATAATAGGATAATTTATTTTATTTTCAAGACAATACGTAAATCATGATTGTTAATTGATTGTTTATTTGTTTCCTTGCCTGCTTGTTTTATCCGTTCGACTTTTAAGCCTATTTTTGAGATTATAATGTATTTTTGACAGGATTTTCTCATCCAAATCTCAGCGAAAATGGAAGGAACATGAAAAATTATGTCATGTGATTGTTTAAATAGTTTTTTTTTAAACAAGGCAAATTTGCAAATCATAACGATTGGATTCTTTCATCTGCAGAAATTTCCTTGCCTGTTTTACATGTGCTGTCTATATCATTTTCAAGATATCTCCGCCATTTTACTCAACAGACGACTTTGAATATTTTCCATCAGGTAAAATGTCAGAAGGTTTCGTGCTTACGTTCTGTAATCTGACAATCAGATTTCTTTTAATATACTCCACGTCTTGGTTTTATTCGTTTCTAACTGTTTGAAAAACTTTTCAACCGGTGGATATTTACGAGAATGCCCGTCTATCCAAGGACGCCTTTGTTAACTTGCTCAAGAATTTTAGGTTTTGAATTACACAACTTTTAAAATGGGAAAACGCCTGCATTCACGTGTACACTGAATGTTTCAAATTCCGTCCATCTGTGAGTTTATCGGTTGGTTAAAAAAAAAATATGAAACACAAATCGATCGAAAACCAGAGCAACTGACCTTTTCCCCGAGTCGAGATATGCAATTAAAATTTTACAGTCTTGACCTTGCCTACGTCGAAATTAAAGCTTAGTGCTATTTTCAATTAATACAAATCAGGTTTTTTCCTTTTGATAAATGGCTTTCGTGACAGGGCGGAGCGCAGACGTTGCCCATCAATTTGTGAAGCCGATGGAGTAGAGCAAATGGAAATCGCAAACTACGCCCCAACTCGTCTCGTATAAAACAAACAACATTCCTTTCGTTTAGGGATAGCAAAAATCTGACATGTTCCAATTCTCGAATAGCGAGAGAATGGCCCAAACCCCTTATAAAAGTTATAAAGATATATTTAAATAAACGATTTAGGCCCCAACGAAGATTCTGAAGATAAGGTCGTTGAAATATATCTACTAGTTTCCATGTTTGAATCTGGAGATCTTGTAATTTCGCCAAACTTATGGATGTTCTGCACCTCGTAGGCATTGAAGGCGATTTGTATAAAACAATATTAGGATTGAAGTGGCTCGACTGACTTTTCACATCTCACCCCTAAAGAAAAGTTTCAAAATGAAACGTCTTGTCTTCCATCGCAGCTATTTTTGATCCATTGGGTTTGATGTTGAAATAAGACATGTCTCTCTTTCTTTATTTCACTTACTCTCTCTCTCTCTCTCTCTCTCTCTCTCTCCCACTCTCTCTGTCTGTCTCTCTCTCTCTCTCTCTCTCTCCCCCCCTCCCCCCATGCTCCCTCGCACTCTTTCCTTTTTTTCTATAACTATCTTTCTACCTAATCTATCTATATCTCAATATATCTATTTGTCTGTCTAACTATTTTTGTATCGATCTCCCTTTCAATCTATAACTTCATATTGTTCTTTGTTTATCTCTTCTCCATGTATCACTCTCTCTTCCCCTCTATCTTTCTTTTTCTTTCTTTCTCACTTTCTCTTCTTCTCTTTCTATCTATACATCTATCTTTCTCAATATCAGTCTACATTTATCTTTATTTATCAAACTATTTGTATATCAAATTCTCTCTGACGGTGTGCCTGTATCTCTCTTCCTCCCTCCCTCCCTCCCTCTCTCTCTCTCTCTCTCTCTCTCTCTCTCTCTCTCTCACCCTCTGTCTCTTTCTTTATTTCACTTACTCTCTCTCACCCTCTCTCTCTTTCTTTATTTCACTTACTCTCTCTCACCCTCTCTCTCTTTCTTTATTTCACTTACTCTCTCTCTCTCTCACCCTCTCTCTCTTTTTTATTTCACTTACTCTCTCTCTCTCTTTCTCTTTATCTTTCTCTCTCTCTTCCTCCCTCTCTCTCTCCTCTCTCTCACCTCTCTCTCTTTCTTTATTTCACTTACTCTCTCTCTTTCTCTTTCTCTCTCTCTTCCTCCCTCTCTCTCTCTCTTCTCTCTCTCTCTTCTCTCTCTCTCTCTCTCTCTTTCTCTATTTCACTTACTCTCTCTCTCACCCTCTCTCTCTCTCTCTCTCTCTCTCTCTCACCCTCTCTCTCTTTCTCTATTTCACTTACTCTCTCACTCTCTCCCTCTCTCTCTCTCTCTCACCCTCTCTCTCTTTTTTTTATTTCACTTACACTCTCTCTTTATTTCTCTTTCTCTCTCTTTGCCTTCCTCTCTCTCACTCTCTCTCTCTCTCTCACCCTCTCTCTCTTTCTTTATTTCACTTTCTCTCTCTCTCTTTCTCTCTTTGCCTCTCTCTCTCTTTCTCTATCTCTCTTTTCTTAATTGACCAAATTCTTCGACACAAAATAAAACCTTATATATTCATTCTCTATCATTCTTTCTCTTTCCCTCTGTATCTGTCCATCTATCTACTATCTAGTGCCTCTTAATCGCTCTTTATGTTATGTTATTTAGCTATCTGTTTTTCTTTGCTCTGTCCTTCTCTAGCTATCAATCTCACTACTTAACATTTTTATATTTATATTATTATTATTTATTATTTATCTTGCACTCCACCTATCCTTATTAATATCTATCCAGCACTATTTTCTTCTCTCTCTTTAACACAAACATATTCACCCACACAAAAACAAGAGACCAAATGTTGTTTCTCCAGTTAATGTTTGTGATGAGTTTTGAAAGAGACTAGCTTTAAGGAGAACGTTAAATGCAAGTTCAATAAATATAATTTAATGGATAATTTTTTATGCTTATTTATGTTAGAGGTTCTTTGCAAGACTGCACTTTACATAGATAAATAGGGCACGGTTCATAAATCGTTCTTTCGTCCATAAACGTACATATCCTGCTGCGGTGCAGTTTCAATAGTTTCTTTATGATTTACCTGGTTGTCAAAGGCGATTTTCTCCAGCTGGCCAAACGCAGTAACGCCATAAAACAAGCCATGAAAACAGAACGAACTGTCAATTTCATACTTATTTCCAGTCTGTTTTTTCATTCTATTGATGATGTTTTGCTTGTGGTCAAATATGTATTTTTTAATGCTGTATGTTTCTTTTTTCATGGCAGATCCTAGCAAGTGGACTGTGGAAGAGGTGGACACCTGGCTCACTTGGAATTTGGCACAATTCAGCCTTGCACTTTCGATCGCTCAGTATTTCAAAATGCCGGGACATTCCCTGTCTGCCCTGACTGAGCAGGACTTCATCCAAAGAGCCCCGGAGGTGAGATAACTTTATTTAACCAACAAGAATTAAGTTGTAAGAAGGAAAAAATATTTTCATGAAAATATTTCGAATACAAGTCTTTCCACGGCTCGAATTTCGTGTAAAATTTAAGGTCTGATCTTCATGAAATGAAACAATGTTAGTCTTTATAAGAAGAAGCACAGTTGACAAACAATGTTGAAAATTAACATAAAATATTAAAATGTATGGATCATAATGATAAATCACATGCTCCTCATAAAGATATAATCATAATTATCATAACGAGGCAATAATAAAGAGAAACCTATTTCTCATTATATGAAATCTCAAGATTCAATCTGTAGACAGTGGTAATCGTGGATCACAATGTGGCCTTTTTTGCATATTTTTGTACGCTATTTGTTATTGCTATTGCACGTATTTAGGCAATTTTTTTTTTCCTTAAGATTCAACGTGTCAGCGTTTAAAATTTTAAATGATTTAAGACCAGTAATATCCATGGAATAAATTATCCTAGTAAAAACAACTTTTGAAGTCAAGAAATTCCACGACCTTCTTTTTAGAAATATTCCAGAGAGAGAAAGTTTTCAAATCGTATTTTGTCTTTTTATTGGAATTTAGAACCAAATTGTATAAATTAATTCTTAAATTAATTCGACCAGGACGAAACCTGGATTATTTCGTTCATTTTCACTTACCATTTAAAATTTTTCAATAAGAAAAATTTAACTTTTGATAAAAAAAAGTTCGAACTGGCCTTAATACTAAGTCTCCTCTGGATGTCCTTGGATGTGATAAGTCCCAGGGTGAACTCTTACTCTCTGGGACCCTCTGAGACCTTGAGGGTCCTCGACCCCGAATTGGGTCGCTTTCTTCTCACTTTCACCGACAGTCATTGCACTGACCTGAGTGTAAATTGTTGTTGTTAAAGGGTGGGGCACCTCTGATCATGGGCGTGTTGCATAAATCCCGACTAAATGGGCAAAAATGGACAAATGCGAGGAACTCTCCCTTTATTTCGTTTCAACCTACTCTTTAAAGGTTATGACAAAAAGTATATGGATATAACTAAGTTTTTGATTCTTATAAACAAGTCGTTCGCCGAATTCAAAAGGTTACTACCGTCTCTTGAATAATGTATGCAAACTGCCGTGAAATTTTATTTTATTTGCAAGGTCTTCGTCGATATTCGAAACGGTCATAAATTCACCCTTTCGCATGCCCTCCAAACAGATTAGAGATAAGGATTTTTATGTGAAAAAGACACTAATGAAAAATTCGATTTGTATATAGAGAAATGTACGGTCGCTGGGTTCGAATCCCGGCGAGGCCCGTGGAATTTTAATTACAAAATTTGTATTCTAAAGTGGTTTGACCCCTCGTCACCACAGCTACAGAGTAGTTGGCCAGTTAAGCTTCCTATATGACCGGAATTACTAGATAATCTGTATTTGAAGGTTTGTTTGAGCTTTTAGTTCCAGCATTGTTGTCCAGCATAAACAGTTCTGGAACTGAAAGAAGTTTTCTTCAAACACAGATTCTCTATTATGGAGTTCCATAACTTGGACTGTACTACTTTAGACAAAATACCGGAATTACTTTTGTTTTATAGTACGATAATAACTTTTACAACCAGTTCATCACCAAAATTATAAAAATTAAGTTAAATTGTATTAAATTTATTTTAATTTTCCGTTGGCTTTTTCATAAAACATCTTGGTCTATTTTGTTTTGCTATTGTATTAACGTGTCGGTTTTCTTTCTTCTTGTGAAACTTGAAACTTCTTCACTTCATCGTGTTTTTTCCACCTCGCATTTTGACAGTGTTCAATAGGCGCTCTCATAAAATACTTAGCCAACACACATGTGGGTGATTCTCCGGTGGTACTCAAGATCACATTGTAAGATCGTACCGCCATTCACGCTAATAAACACAAAACCTAACCTTTCGCACAGTATATGCGGTTATAAAGATTTGTCGAGTCACCTGAGAATTTGATATTATTCTATAAACATATTCCGCAACAAACCCTCGAACACATACTCAAGACACTCACGCTAATAAATACAATCGTACCAAAACGGAACCTTTCAAACCGTATTTGCAATTAAAAGAAATGACGAGCCATCGAGACATTTGCTATTACCTCTAACATTCAACCTGTAAACATTACAAAACCCACCCAAACATTCTCAAAATACTCACGTTAATAAATACATTTATACAAAAACTAAACCTTTCAATCAGCATGTTAAATGAAATGGTGAGCCATCGTGGCATGACTTTCCGCCAAGGCTTCTCTTATGTTCTCTCCATTAACATCAAAAACCCGTCCCCACATATTCAAAACACTCACGTTAATAAATACATTCATATAAAAACGAAACTTTTCAAATAGTTTGTACAGTAAAAAAAAATGGGGAGCCATCAGAGTATGTGATTTTACGCCGGTACCTTGCTACATTCACTCTATGACCACCGCAAACCGACCTACACATTGGAAGCACACTCACGCTAATAAATACATTCATATAAAAACGAAACTTTTCAAATAGTTTGTACAGTAAAAAAAAAATGGCGAGCCATCAGAGTATGTGATTTTACGCCGGTGCATTGCTACCATTCA
>NW_019392675.1:935935-1025037 GCF_000648675.2 Cimex lectularius | reverse complement strand
AGGGACCGCGGTAGCCGAGTGGTTAGCATGAGAGACTCTCACGCCGCGGTCGTGGGTTCGATTCCCACCGTCGCCTCTGGCCCTTTTTTCCCGATAACCCCCAATTTGAACACACAAGAATTCGTACTATGGCTAATATGCAAGATCATAAGGCCAATAAAAAATAAATAAAAATCGGGTAAGCGTGTTCCCTGGTTAATTTTCACACTGTTTATCCCGTGATGTAATTGCTAACGAGATGTGCGATTGATCTCATTTCGATAGTGGTTCATGCGGTTGTGATACAAAGACCAAAACAACAATTAAATTTTGTTTTCTATTTTATTGAAAAATTGTATGGTTGCAGTGCGGGGGGCTCCTTTTCGCACAGTTGGAACTGTGGAAAGCAGCCGCGATGGACGAGACTGCAGTCGACGTAAGCGGACTTCTTCACGAAACCACTACCACAAGATCAGGATCGTCTTCGGGAGAGCCATCAGACGGTAAGTTATTTTTAACAGTTTTTGTTCCCATAAAACTCATTTTAAATTTTCATTTAATTATTATTATCGAGTTTATTATTTATTTAATTGTAATAACTATGGATTGTTTTGGGTAACGTACGTTTAATTAGAACCGATTACAACTTCCCCGTAGTCGCCGAGCTTTCCCCTTTTGCGGTGGGATTTGAAAACTGCGTTTTCCCAGGTGAAAACCGCTTTTCACGCCTTTTCCTTATTCAGAATTAATTGGGTGAGAGCGGCCGTCCGAGAAAGAACGTCTATAAATTGCGTCACAGGCAGCCTTGCAAACGCACACAGTCGCAGAGATACGCACGGCTAGAAAGCTCCTACGGGCTTCGGACCGGTCGGGTTGAATCACAATTAGCCAGACGTTCGGACACCTCTTCGGCAAAATTTTAAAAAGGAAAAGGCTTTCTAAAACCAGTCACTCGAGTGGATTTTTCGATGGGAATAAATAAAGATAAGATTCCCCCCCCCCTTTTAAAAATACGACGTACTTTCTCTCCCGTCCTCGCCCAGCTATCTCCGTTCTCAAAATCTATCGGAATTTTTATGGCAGAAGTGTTTTTATTTATGAACGATCGAAATCAACATAATTTAAAAGAATTCTCTAGAGAAAAAGCATTATGGCGCTTAGAATGAAAAAGCAGAAAATTGAAAATTGAAACACATAAAATGAATTTTTTATGGACGGTTTTTAATTTTTGTCTTAAAAAAAATCACTTATATCCTAGCAAATAGCAACATTTATTAAAATTAAGTTCACTTGGCCACATATCACCCTAATTTGCAAGCGGTTTTATTTTCTACACATAGGCACTATTTAATTTTGAATATCGCACTCTGACCACATGAAATCAATGACTTCAGGCTTTAAATAATAAAATAATACAGCTAGTATCAGCGGTATTTCGGTTTTATTTACTTTATTTTTATCTATTTGTTAATTTCTTGATGGGTAACTACGGCTAAATATTTACAGTGGTAGAAGGTTAAGAAAATTAAATCAATATTCCTTCTGCTTCCTTCGGTCAGAGGACTGTGACTCGGAACAACCCAGAAGACAGCGAACTCCTAATAAGCAGCGAGAACAGACGGACCCAGTTTGTACTTTTTTCCATACATTGCTACGGTATTATTATTAAGATTGAAATTTGAAAAAAAAACTCAGTATTTTTTCTATCGCTTGAACGCTGAAGACACAGCGAAATACCGAATAACAAAGCGAGGAAAGTCTAATCAGATTTTTTCTAAATTTTTCTATGTTCGGCTGCAAAAGACTTGCGGTGGTGAAGAAGTCAAGCAAATTGAATAATATTTAAACTACATATTAATTTTGGTGGACTGCAAGATAGACCTGACGCTGAAGTGAGCGAGCGTCTTCAAAAATAGCGAGAATAGGCGGACCAGGATTTATGTACTTTTTCTGAATTTCTTCCGCTTATTGCTACGGAAAAACATACATAAGATTATTTAGTTAGAAAGCGATAATGCCGAGACAAAAATGAATAATTTTGAGTTAAATATGAATAGTTTGAAGTGAAAATGTATTAGTTTGAAATTAAAAAGGGATCATGGATAAATTGATGTGAAAATGTGTTAATTTGAAACTAAAAAGGGATCATGGATAATTTGAAGTGAAAATGGTTAATTTGAAATTAAAAAGGGATCATAGATAATGTGAAGTGAAAATGAGTTAATTTGAATCATTTTAAGATAAAAATGGATCATTTGACGTGAAAAGATGTTAATTTAAATTAGAAGGTGTTAATTTGAAATTAAAAAGGGATCATGGATAATTTGAAGTGAAAATGGTTAATTTGAAATTAAAAAGGGATCATAGATAATGTGAAGTGAAAATGAGTTAATTTGAAATTAAAAAGGGATTATGTGAAGATATAAAAAAATATCATTTTAAGATAAAAATGGATCATTTGACGTGAAAAGATGTTAATTTAAATTAGAAGGTGTTAATTTGAAATTAAAAAGGGATCATGGATAATTTGAAGTGAAAATATGTTAATTTGTAGTTAAAAAGGGATTATGTGAAGATATAAAAAAATATCATTTTAAGATAAAAATGGATAATTTGACGTGAAAAGATGTTAATTTAAATTAAAAGGTGTTAATTTGAAATTAAAAAGGCATCATGGATAATTTGAAGTGAAAATGTGTTAATTTGAAGTTAAAAAGGGATTATGTAAAGATATAAAAAAATATCATTTTAAGAT
This sequence comes from Cimex lectularius, assembly GCF_000648675.2. Classification (NCBI taxonomy): domain Eukaryota; kingdom Metazoa; phylum Arthropoda; class Insecta; order Hemiptera; family Cimicidae; genus Cimex; species Cimex lectularius. The sequence goes on along the minus strand of NW_019392675.1, from coordinate 1,022,303 downwards.
AAAAATGGATAATTTGAAGTGAAAATATGTTAATTTGAAGTTAGAAGGTGTTCAAATGCAATATCTCGTCTGCTTGATTCACTGAGGTTTCTATTTAGACGCACTTGAACTTCAAACTTCCAGTCTTAATCAGGCTTGATTACCGTTCTGCCGTGAAAAATCTTGACGTTTTTAAAATTAAAACTGTACTTGAATGCAGTCTGAATTTTAAAAAAATCGTCCGAGTTGTTATATTTTTAATAATTTATATGCAACCTTGATGCATATTTTAATACAAAGAGTTCGCGTAATTAAGATTATAATGATTTTATGGCATAAATGGTATAATTTGACTGTCTATTTAATTTTAAAATTAATCTAGACTGAAGAAAGCATAACTAATGTATAATCTACGTTGGATTAATCGTCTTTAATCAAACAAAACGGGGAAAAAGTTTGAAAGCGTAATTACATGGGTCATGAAATGTATGCTTAAAACTGGTTTGTGTCTTAGCAATCAAGTTCCGGCTCCGGGCCAAGTTTGTTATTGTTTTTAACACCCGGTCCTCATAAAGAAACAAAGAAAGAAGTCGATATATAATAAATTAACATCACAAAAGAGCCATTTAAATTAATTCCGCGCAATCCGCTAGTCCGTCGTCCTTCCACTCCCATCCCAGGCCATTTAAAAATCCTCTGACGGCCCCCCATTTTAAAAACTGCTGTCCTTAATTCTGAACATGATTGGACCGCTCACTTATTAACTTTCTACTTACTTGGAACCCGCCCGACAAAAACTACTTGAGAACTGGGTCCCCACCAAACCAGTTTTCACCGCTTCTTCTTTCGTCTTTTTTTTCTGTCTTTCTTTTTCGAAACGGCTTCTTTTCAAAATGGCTAATGAGCCACCTCGGGCGCCGTTTTGTGATTGACCCGCTAATTGTCACTATTAAGCCACTTAGTGTCAGAGTTGCTTGCCTCCTTGGTTTCTTTCACTTTTTTATTTTCTTATAAGAAAATAAATGATATCTTTTCTTTTTTTATTCTCGTGCTTGTCTGGTGACACAGTAAAAATAATTGGCATCCATGCAAGGATTGCAATTTTCTCGACCTTCTAACAACCGTAAGTCTTAATTCGCCTTAGCAATTCAAGGAGTAATTTCCTGGTCCGTATTTTCTCGCTTTATTCAACGATTCAGCCGGCCCGCAGGCACACTTGTAACCAAAAAACCTAAAAATAAATATATAAAATAAAACTGATTGCATTAAGTGAAATTTATTTTTGTTTTATAATTGGAATCTTTGGAATCCGAGTTAGGTTATTGAGATTTTTGGGCAAACACTTGGGCAACGTGTAAAGAATTTCATTCTTGAATGTCAAACTACTAACAATAAAAATGTGTTCATATTTTATTATCATCGAAAAATTGGGATATTTAGTTTGCCAGTCTTACATTTTCTAAAGTTGACTTTTTTCGTGCTTTTTCTCAACTTTCTTACAATCCTAGGTACTAATTTACCCAGCGATTGGACAAAAAGGAAAGCTAAAAAACTCGGTCCGCCAGTTCTCGTTGCGTTAGACGTTTATCAGCTTTTACCGTTTAGTCTGCCTCAATCGCACCTCTGATCAAAACCATCAAAATAAAATATTGGTCGATTTTTTCCATTTATCCTTTTTTGCTTTAGAAATTAAGGCAAAATTCAGAAAAAATAAATTCTATTTCGCCGATCTCGCTGCATTTGAAGACATTCGCTCTTTTCAGCATTGAATCTGCTTGCCTCAATCAAAGTCATCAGCGGAAATATTGATGCATATTCTAAATATTCTTGTGTAATCTGTGACCGTGGCAATTTAGGGATTCAGATAAAAAGTACATAAATCGTGGTCCGATCGTTCTCGCTAATACACGGCATCGCAGGTCGTCGGTGGCCGCAACGGTTTGGGCGTTGACACGGCGCTTATCACTGTAAGGTAAAGGTCCCGGGTTCGAATCCAGCGGCCCTGCATTCAAACCCGACATACTTACAAATGGGCTTTTTTTCAAAAACACCGGCACCCCAAGGGTTAATATAACCTCTGCTGTTGCGAACCCTCGTAAAAGGAAAAAAAAGTTATGTACATATATCGATGTCTCTAATCCAACTTGACGCACAGACAGGGATATTTATGTAATTATTTATCCAATAGTAAATAAGAAAAACGTATAAGTTTTTGTAAGTTAATTTTTTTCGTAAATAAAAAATAAATATATCGATACATTTCAACGAATATATCGATATATTTCAAACATCTACAGACAAATATATCGATAAAAATATACTCGATATATGTAGAAATATATCCTATTTAATATTAATTTAATAGATTAAATATTTCCTACCTAAAAACTGCTGTTGCGAACCCTCGTAAAAAAAATATATATATATAATATATAAAGCCTTAGCCGAATGTTGTGGGTTCGAATCCCGCTCGTGAAACTTTTTTATCTTAAAAACCTTAATTAATTGAATGATATTAATTGGTCAAGCGGATCACGAAAAATAGTGTATATATATAAAAAAATTTTGTTGAGTCCATATGCACTAATCAAAGGACAGGAATATTGATTGGTTTTCTAAATATTCTTGTGTAATCTTTTATCGTAGAATATTTTTCCGTAGCAATAAGCGGAAGAAATTCAGAAAAAGTACATAAATCCTGGTCCGCTTGTTCTCGCTGTAATTTAAGACATTTAAGACATTCTCTTCAGAGTCAAGTCGGTCTTGGAGTTCACCAAAATTAGTATCATAAATATTGATTCATTTGTCTGACCTTTTCAACACCTAAGCCTCTTTGAACAGCAATGTACAGAAACATTTAGAATAATTATCTAAATTCTGGTCCGTCTTTCAAATATTGATTTAATTTTTTCAATTCTTAATCTTAATAATAATACAATGTGTTTGGAGTCAGAAGAGATATAGCTAACCTAAGATAGAAGGTTTGGATGTTAGGGCGTGAAATGACCTTAGACGTTAAAACGCCCTTAAAAATTAATAATAATAATACAATTACCTTAGCATGGATAAGTTTAAAAAAAGGACAAACAACTTGGTCCGCTTGATCTCGTTGTATTATCAGACGCTCATCAGCATGATTGGTGTCTTCAGCATTGAGTCTGCCTCACAGTCACTCGGACCGAAATCATCGTAAAAAATATTGTTTGATTTTCTAAATATTCGTACATAATTTTTTTATCAAAGTAATATGGAGACATTTTCAAAAGTAAAATGAAATAAGCCCGTTCTTTTTAATGCAACTTCGTTATATCTTATTTTTGTAGAATTTTTAAAACTCCAACCTACGCCAGAACAGCTGAAGCAAAATATATTTTATTTTATTTGTTGGTAAAAATTTATTCTACAAGTTTCTCTTTAGTCAAGAAAGTATTAAAGAGGCTCACTTCAAAAGGATGTTTAATTTTTACAATTTTTACTTCCTTTTAGAAGAAACTTAGTAAGTACTAAAATTTTTGCGCAAAAAATAACGTATTTTTTGTCCTTAAAAATTAACGGAACCGTTTGTTTTCATAAATTTAACCTGTTCTGTATAAAGATGAGATCGACCTGCTGTTGAACAACTTGGAAAAAAGGATCGGTGAGGTCACAACGGAACGACAATTCTTTAAGTTTTTGCCGAGCTTTCGACGATTATACCCTCATCATCAGGGCATATTTATTTTAGGAAAATATCGCAGTTAGAACATATTATACCATTTAAAAAAACAATTTTTTTTACTTCAACTCGATGAGTGTTGAAATCTTTTTATAAATGTAGTTTCTTGTTCTCAAGATATATGTCAATTCTCTTCGAGTTAAAGTAAGAAAAATAATCGTTTTTTTAATTTTCTTTTTAATTGATATAATTAAAATAAATAGGCCCTGATGATGACGATATAATCATCGAAATCTCGGCAAAAACGTAAAGAATTGTCGTTCCGTTGTGACCTCACCGAAGATCCTTTTTTCCAAGCTGGTCCGTATATTCTCGCTTTTTTTCATAGCTGAAATGGATAGCCTTTCCTTTTTAAAAAGATAGTTCTTACACACAGTACGTTGTTTTGCAATGATCCGGATTTCGAGCCCTTAGCTCATCATCAGGTTGAAGGAGTCCATCCCTAAGTTTTGGATAGCCCTTTGTTTGTTAACACAGATTTTTTCAGATAAGATTTTTAATTATTTTCATAACATGAAATATATGGTATATTACTTTTTCATATATTACCTTTTTTCAAATAAATTTATTCCTTTTTACCCCTTTAATTGTGTGAGATCTTTTTTTCTAGAAGTAGGAGTATTCACGAGCTTTGGGTTAACCCTGTTAGCTCTGTTTAAACCTATTTTCGGGCCAATTTCAAACCTGAAAACATTATTAAATTTACATTAAAACTTAATTGACTATATAAAAACCTCATGCTTATTCAACTTTTTTTAACCAACTTTTTAACCAACAACTCTATGTTGCTGAACTATTCTTCTTTTGAGCATTTATGACTCACCATCGAACCGGCAGTGCTCAAGGATCGTTGCGTAACGTCCACCTACGTAGACTGGGGCTTCCCCGAACAGAAGAAAGTTGTTACCTATTATCTCCTGACGTTCATTTCTTCAGATTTCAATTATATAAGGTTCACTTTCCATCTAGGAAAAGGGAACAGCCACCAATAAGCGACGAGGCGTTAAGCCCAACCGTTACGCTAAAACCAACGCTGAATATATTACTATCATCGGATCCGATTCAGCAGAATTCGCTATTTGTTTTCACTCTGCCAACACAGCTTGTTAGTAGTGGGTGTCGTTCTTGGGTGGACGCTTTCTTTCTTCAGCCCCCTTCTTTACTTTTACCAAAATCTGTATATCAAAATTAACCGAATATAAACTATTATACAGTACAGTATGGAGGATTAAAAAACTGATTTTACTGCGAAAAGAAAATACAAAATCCAAAAAGAATGTTAATCATGAAATTCTTTAATAAAAACATACATTTAAACAATTAAAGATACAAAACTATGCTTATTCTTCAGGTTAAAAAATAAAATAATAATTACGTTAGGGCGGAAAGGGAGATGTTACCATAGGTTTTTGTTTAATCGACTATGCCGAGGCGTGTTTTGCAAGGAAGCATCCTTAGTCCTATTCTTTTCATTATACACTGCATTCATTCCTCTGTCTTGCCAACCTTTTTGCCAATCCGATTGGCTTTGAAAGAGGCCTTCATAAATCCCCAGGACCATCTCTCCTGTTTGGAAGATTGGTTCAAGAATTAGAGTTGAATTGAAATACTTTTATTTTAAGAAAGAAAACTACAAAGCAGTTACTTTTGGAGGAAAATAATGTATAACGCCATGCCATCTTCTAGAGTTATAACACAATAATTTTAATAATCTAGCTTTAAGGGGAGAAAAATGGTTTTACCCTGGGATTAAATGAAAGAATCGGGTGTGTAATCTACATTAAAAGAGTGAAAATGGTTAAAGAAATCGTAAAACAATTTTATATCCTTGCAAAACTTCGAAAAACAAAAAAAGTTATGTGTAACCTGCGTTAAAAACATTTTTCGAGGGACAAAATAATAATTAAAATACGGCAGAAAGAAAGAAAAATGTATTTTACTTTTGGAATTCTTACAAAATAACATAATGTATGTCAAACGTTTTAAAAGGACAAACTAATGATTAAAATACGACAGAAAGCGGAAAAAAAGTACTTTTCTTTTAGAATTCTTACAAAATAGCATTATGTGTATGTCAAACGTTTTAAAGAGATAAAATAATAATTAAAATACGGCAGAAAGAAAGAAAAAGGTCTTTTACTTTTAGAATTCTTACAAAAATACCATAATATACGAAAAAAGTTTTAAAGGGACAAAATAATAATTAAAATATGACAGAAAGCGGAAAAAAGTACTTTTCTTGAAGAATTCTTTCAAAATAGAATATATGTCAAACGTTTTAAACGGACAAAATAATAATTAAAATACGGCAGAAAGAAAGAAAAAGGTATTTTATTTTCAGAATTCTTACAAAATACCATAATATACGAAAAAAGTTTTAAAGGGACAAATTAATAATTAAAATATGACAGAAAGCGGGAAAAAAGTACTTTTCTTTTAGAATTTTTACAAAATACCATAATATACGAAGAAAGTTTTAAAGGGACAAAATAATAATTAAAATACGGCAGAAAGAAAGAAAAAGGTCTTTTACTTTTAGAATTCTTACAAAAATACCATAATATACGAAAAAAAGTTTTAAAGGGACAAATGAATAATTAAAATATGACAGAAAACGGAAAAAAGTACATTTCTTGAAGAATTCTTTCAAAATAGCATATATGGCAATACATATATGTTAAAAACAGTTTTGAAGTGAGAAAACAAAAATTCATTAAAAACGGAGAAATTGTTTAAAAAAAAAAAAGGTGTTTCACCCTAGGAAAATCCCCCCCCCAAAAAAAAACCCACTTATTCATCAAAATAATTATTATAAGTAAGCCAAAAACAAATATTGGTAGGCTAAATAAGAAATTTGGCTGTAATCTTTACTTAGAGTTAAACTGAGAAATAATTTACCAGTAAGTTGCAAATTCCCTTTGTTTATTTGTATTTATTTAGAAATCATGAGATGCGGTCGACTAACGTTTCGATCTTTACTGAGATCATCTTCAGGGCTCAAAGGGTTTGTCTTCTGTGTGATTGTGCCATTCTTGCGTGAGTGCACTCTCGACACGACACGCAAGAATGGCACAATTACACAGAAGACAAACACTTTGAGCCCTGAAGATGATCTCAATAAAGATCGAACGTTGGCACGATAAAGAAAATGTTTTTCTGAAACCTACATCACACCAGACCGCATCTCACGATTTCTAAATAAATATCGATTAACGGTCACTAATCACCACACATTTATTTATACTGTTGACTTCATTATTTTTATACAAACAGTTAAATCTCTGCTGGATTGTTTGTTATAAAATATATCGTAAAAATTCACGCGTTATTTTTTAAATATTTATGCTAAGAGAATGGTAAACGGGTTAACCAAATGTTTGTTGGTTTCAAATAAAGGAAGAACAAATTGATTTAGGCTTTTATGAAAGTTAAAGTAAAATTAAAAACCTAAACGATTATAAGAATTCACTCTTACTCCTAGATATTTCCGGATTTCACTTCATGACTCACCCCGTTCTCACTGACTTCAAGTCATTGAACCAAAAAAGAAAAAAATGCCTAAATTATTTTCAAAATGAGTTATTAAAATTGTTCGGTAGACTTTTAAGTAATTTGGTGAATTTAAATCCTCATTGTGATGGTATCGAGGGCAGGCAGGCCAAAATGACCAAAAAACTATTTGTTTTTATGCTGAAAAAAATCACAATTTTAATTGAATTGAAAGTTTATTGTTGAATTATAACTTATAAATAATACACATCTGTTGCATTTTCATATAAAAATATCTGAACGCATTATTGTGACGGCGCCGGTGTTTTTGGAAAACAGCCCATTTGTAAGTATGTCGGGTTCGAATGCAGGGCCGCTGGATTCGAACTCGGGACCTTTACCTTACAGCGATGAGCGCCGTGTCAACGCCTAAACCGTTGCGGCCACTGACGCCTCCTTATATCTCTCTTATTATCTATTCCATCATTTGATCCGACTATTATCGTGTTCAGATCGTATCAGCTTCGGGAACACATCAGTGAATCATCACGTCTTCGTTATTAACGATTAAGACGCGTGATTGTTTCTTGCACGCATGTCGTACTTATTTTAAATTACAAGAACCGTTGAGGGCGTGACTTGTACAGCGAATCCCACAAAAACGCAGACACGTTACATGAACCCTCCATGGTCCGTTTGGACTTGCTGGTTCTCTTCTTCAGAATCCTAGTGTTTGTAGATTTTAAAGTCATCTCATTCAGTCGTTTGATTCTATGAGCGTAACGATAATTGCGGACATAACTGTCACCTTCCATTCTGTCCTTCCCTATGACCATCGTGCTTCAGTCTCTGATGATGGAGTCTAGGTATGATCCTACGATTCAAGGGCATGGGATTTTAACAAGGTTTAACACAGCTTGTTTTGCGTGACGGTTAACAGGAGTGCATTAGTTGGGTTAGGTTTAGATTAGGTTAGGTTCGCGTTTAGGGACGGTTTAGGTTACATGATCATTCAAATGTACGAGTCCGAAGCGTTTGTAACTGAATTGAGCAAGTTCGGTGAGGAATGGGACCTCTATGGTCGTTCTTGCCATTGCTGCTCCTTTATCAGCTATATCTGTAAATTCATTGCCAGTTATGACTAGGCACAGAAATTCTAATCAAAGGACTATTCTAGGCCCTAGTTTTGAATCTTAAGATGTAATCGGCGCATTTGAGATCAGTTTGAGAATTGTACTTAAACCTTTTGCCGAGGTACAGTCTGAAGTATGGTTAGCAACAAAAATAGCAAAAATAGGAATGTAGTTGATGAATATTGTTGGGGAAAAATGTATATTTTATATGTACATTAGGTTCGTTAACTTTTATTCACTACTCGTGCTGTTTGGAATATTTTTTGAAATTTATCACATTGTTCACAGATGAAGACGAAGACGAAATGGGAGATTCTTCCCAGGCCTCGCCCAAGAGCAGTTCCAGCCGCAGCGGCGGTGGGTCCCACATCCACCTCTGGCAGTTTCTCAAGGAGCTACTCGGGTCTCCGGCGACTTACGGCAACTGCATCCGGTGGGTCGACAGACAGAATGGCGTCTTCAAAATCGAGGATTCCGTGAGGGTGGCCAGGCTCTGGGGCAAGAGGAAGAACAGGCCGGCCATGAACTACGACAAACTGTCCCGTTCTATACGGCAATACTACAAAAAGGGCATCATGAAGAAGACGGAGCGGTCTCAACGCCTCGTCTACCAGTTCTGCCACCCTTATTCCCTTTAGACTTCTCTACCGATTGTTCATTCAATCGTACGAGAAGTCTTTATGTAAATAATTTCCTCTTTCCCGTCCGGGTCGCTTTCAGTTATAATTTTTTGTATAACCGATGAGCCGATCAACTCGGGAAATCAAGTGTATGCCATTTTCGGCAAGTTTTGTAAATAATTTTTGAATTTTTTTTTAATATTATCTCAAATTTTTGGAAGGTAATTTCCAATATGTTCTTTTTGTGTTTATGTGATCCATAAAAGTGGAGCTCACGATTTATTTTTGTTTGCTGGCGGAGTAAACGGCCTGGGCGTTCTGACGGGGCCGCGTTATGTCTGCGCGTTTCCCCGTCTCGTGGCAAGAGCGTCCGCCTCATAGGTATTGAAACGTCAGTGACTTGGTTCCCATATATCTATGATATATTTATTATTGTAAGTTCTATGAACAAACCCTAACAATGTTGTAAATAAGATTAACAATATTTTTAAAAACATACAAATAATCTACCTAGGAAAAGGAGAAAAGTAGAATAGACTAAACTGAATTTTTTTAAAATATACATTCCAATGTTTTTACTTTTTCTAGAACAAAAATAAAAATTCTAAAGGTGCTGGTTGTCGGGTTATTTTTCAACGGTGAGTTACACCTTCATGATATTAAATATCATTTAATGTTTAATTAGTCATGTAACAGTAGTTGTAATTGATATTCAATGACGGTGTTAATTTAGAAAACAGCCATAAAATATGGCAAAAAAAATTTTAATTGAAACTTATTGTTACCAATTTTCAAATTTATTATTATTATTTGTATATAAATATTTTGTTTAATGATCTTTCAATAAAAGTATATTTTTAAACAAACACCTGAATTAATTTATATCTAGTAACTAGAATAAAGCCATGACTTATTTTTTTGCTCACATATATTTTTCTATATTTTATAAAGGAAAAATACTTTTTTAATGTGATTGTTTTGTTACTCATTTTATTCAAAGTTTATTGTGTATCTTTTATTAAAAAATAAAAATAAAAACGTACATACGAAACAATAACATCTATCTTTATTCACCCAAACTAGGTTGACAACAAAGTTTGTGTTCATAAATAATTATTAAATATTGCATGCATACTTGACAATTTTTTTATATGATTGTGTATAATGAATAAACTTTTATAAAGAAAAATCGTTCTTTTGGGACATTTTTGGAAAGAAGGAATAACCTCAGATGCGAAATAGTAAAAATTGCGTTATGCATAATGTGTGGTGTTATATTTATAAATCCCAGGCCCTGAAGATGATCTCAATAAAGATCGAAACGTTGGCACGATAAATAAAATGTTTCTCTAAAACCTACGTCACACCAGACCGCATCTCACGATCTCCAATAATCATTATGCATAATGCATTTTTTTGTTCTTTCGTTGCTGATAGCTCACGGCACAGCTGGATAAAGGGATAGTTCCAAAAATTGTATAGGGATTTGAGCAGCCACCCCATGAAAAAAATTTATTATGGAATGACACTGAAAATGTTTGACCAATTTTTGGCCTACTGTATATCAGAATACGAGCTGGAAAATTTCCACAAGCCAGAAAGAACGAATTCTTATTCTAAACAATTCCGTTGCAAGGTGTGCCCTCACAGGGGGTTAATTTTTCAACCAGTTCCAAAATGGACTTCGTGTTATCTGCGTTTTATGCTCTAGCGTTCAAGAAGAAATAATTGAAGAAAAAAGCTTTTAACTAAATAGGAAGGATTGAATAGGAAAGATGAAAAATCAACCATCCAATGATGAATTTTTAAATTTAATAATTTAGTGAGATATCAATTAATTTTAATTAGTTACAACATTATCATGTCAAACTAGCCCTGGATCACTGGGTCCGTCTATACACGCGAAGAATAAAAAAATTCTCCAGGGTAATCCATCCCAACAATGTATATTTTCAGTGCTATAAAAATCCTTACTTAAGGGCTTTAAAGGGTCCTTAAAATTGATCGGGTTAGATTTATCAACTAAATTTTTTTTTGCCTCCCTTATAGGAAGCGTCTATTAAGTAGCAAAAAGAAAAAGAAGAACAAAAGTTGACCCGATTGAAAAAAAAAGAACAACGAACAAAATCTGAAAAGCAGTTACTGAAGAAAAAGCCAAAGAAACTAAAAAGTTGGGCAAATAAGAAAAAGTCGACCAAGAAGGCAACATATGTCCAAGTTGTAAATAAGATTCCCGGATAAAATTAGATGGCAATCTTGATGACTGCAGCCTTGGTCTCAATACATAGCAGTGATGATGTCGAGCCTATGGATGCACAAGTGATTGTGAAAACAGAGCGAAAAGGAAGAATAGGACCAAAATAGAAATGAAACTAGTGACATAAGAAAGGTAGCAATTAACTAATCAACACAAAATGTGAAACACAAATTCGTGAGGTTTTTCAAGATCATTCAAATTTGGACGTGATGGGGAATCAAACATAGGTGAACAGAAATAATTTATGATGAATCTGTGATGGACGAGGGAAAAAAGATAGACAAGAAGCAGAGATAGATGGAGTATGAAAAGAAAGGAGCATGAATGATGAAGGGAGTTCGTAAGTGGAGGACAATTCCCTAAGCATCAAAAACAAAAAAGAGAAAACTATGTTTATGAACTTGATGATTATATAGCTACTGTTTTCCTCTCAAGGCCAAGCAATCGCATGAGAGATGTTTTTGTGATCATTACAAAAACAGAAGAAGATTGCCACTTTGTAACATTTTGAAGAAATCCATGGCTAATGGATTTAATAAGTTAAATGAAATATATCTTCACTAAAGCTCTCTGTGGCCATTTCATTTGTGGCCGAGAATCAAATGATTACACGACATTTGAAAAATGGCAAAAAGGAGGGAAAATTCGAAAGGTGAGGCTGAGATGGGAAGTGTCCGAATGGATCGAAGTCACGATAACTCAAGTGTTAGCGGCGTATCAAGCCGAAGGTCGTGGGTTCGAATCCCGCTCGTAACACTGGCTTTTTTATCTCGACCAATACCTTACAAAAAGATTAATTAATAAAATTCTTTATATAATTCAAAATAACAGTGACTGGATATTTACTAGAGATGTTCTAAAAATACTGAGATAAAGATTGTGAAAAAGTAATCAAACTTTTTATATCTTCACAAAAACAATGAAAAATAAATAAACTCCAGATTTACTTTAACACTTAATCCTGTTCTTTATTCGATTGTTTAAATATTTCTTACTGCGATTTTCACACTTCTGTGTAGGTTGAAAAAAAAACGGTGATTGTTCACCTTTTAAATTTTATTTCATACCTTTAGACATTTAGGAGCAATAAAGTTTTCAAGTTTTATGTTCCAAGCTTGAGAACGGTTGTTTACGAGCATCGGTCGAATCAAGTCTAAGCACCGGCACAGCTGGAACGCGCTGAAAAACTCGGCTAATCTGCAAATGCAGTCGAAACAGTAAAAACGATCGCTTTTATAAAAGCTTCAAGGTCTGTAAAAATTATTCAAGTATTTCAGTTGTAAAAAATTAAATATTCATGAAAGTTTTACAATTAGAAAAGAAACATAACTTACGATTTAACGTTTAAAGTACATTCAATCTACATACGTTGTAAAAATCACAGCAAGCTTTGTGGGTTCATTTTTCCCTTTTATGTTCCTCTTTTTCTTCAGAAGACAACGGAAGCCTGGTAGGTGTTTGATTGATGAACTTAATCCCAGGATCTTTTCTCCCATTTTTTGAATCAACAGGACCCACCCTTCACAAAGATGTCCGTGTATAACGTTCGTAACGTTAAATTTTAAATTAATTTTTGATTTGATGGAAAAGGAAAAACGTCCTAAGCCGAATTTCGATACTGGACGTTGTGAAATGATCCCCGCTGGCTGTAAAGCCAGGGTAACAACCAGTTCTAACGATTAAGTGATTAGACTTAAGCAATTTTATGCAGATTTAAACTATCCAGGTCAATATGAGTTATTCTCTAGTCCCCTTGTCCAATTTTTATTACAATTTTGATTAATTATCACATATATAAAGCCCAGGAATTTTATAAACGATACTTTCCTGGGCCAACGATGTACATTCCGACTTAGACTATTTCAAAGTGTTTCGAAAAAAGATTCCCCACGATCCATATATAAGATACTGAAAAATAGGGGCTATTAAGTTTAATGTAAATATACATTTAATGAAGCAATATCTATGTGTTTAGAAAAGTTAGTTATGTTTAGCGAGTCCCCGTCCATAATTGAGTTTTTATCGCCAAAGTTGTTGGAAATCGCTTGAAGAAATTGAATTTTATCCTATTTTGATGGCTATGGACGCCGGATAACAGAGTACTAATAGCTCCCCATGGCCACTTCATAAGTAGCTGAGAATCCAATACTGATTTCACGACATTTGAAAAATGGCAAAAAGGAGGGAAAATCGAACGGTTGTAGGTTGAGATAGACTTCAAAATCCAACGTATATAAATAAACATAAAACAGCAAAATCTCACTGGCACTCTCGACACGACACGCAAGAATGGCACAATTACACAGAAGACAAATATTTTGTGTGAGTAGAAATACTTCGATTGAATAAAAAAATATATTTTGCATTGCATAAATTCACTTTTCCACATCCTAAATGTATTTGTTAAATGTAAACAATGTTTGTAAATCACAGGCCCTGAAGATGATCTCAATAAAGATCGAAACGTTGGCACGATAAAGAAAATGTTTTTCTAAAACCTACATCACACCAGACCGCATCTCACGATTTCTGAATAATTATCGATTAACGGTCACTAATCACCACACGTTTCTCAAGTTATTTTTTTTTTTTTTGTCTCGGGGTTTTACTATAACATCTAACTGTTAAGCGGTTAATATTTATATTCTGTTACAAAAATTCTTTTTATTAAAATAAATTGTATATAAAAGTATTAGTTTGAATAATCTATAATGAAAAAAGGATTTATTATTAAAATTCCGGTTTCAGCTTTGTCATACCCATTGTCGTAAATTTATTTATTAGAGTTACTTAATTCCGAACTTCTCACTGAGCATATTGTTGAAATGTTTAGAATTCTGAAAGTTCTTTTCCTGAAGCATACAATCAAAATAAGAATCTCTCAGTATATTTTATACTAACATGAACAAAAGAAGTCACAGACATATTTACAAAAAAATACAAAATTTGAGCTGTAAATAAAGCATTCATTGACTTTACTAGGCAATAGACCTTGAACACTTTTTTACGATGTTTCACATTTTTTTATACCCTGTCATAATTTTTACAACAGTTATTCATTAATACATTTATTTTGTAAATTTACACTTGTGAGCTTTTTCTGATCAGTAATTTTTTGAGGTAAGGTTGACATAAGATTTCTCAAGATTTTTTTTGTCTAGGGTTTTACTATAAAATCTAACTGTTAAGCGCTTAATATTTATATTTTGTTACAAAAATCCTTTTTTTTTTTTTAAATAAGTTGTATATAAAAGTATTAGTTTGAATAATCTATAACCAAAGATAGAGGATTTATTATTAAAATTCGGAAAAAAAGCATTGTAAATTTATTTATTAGACTTACTTAATTCCGAGGTATAAACTTCTCACTCTGCATACAGTTGAAATGTTTAGAAATCTTAAGTTCCTTTCTTGAAGCATACAACCAAAATAAAAAGAGGTTGTGAGAAGTTTATTTTATCTCAATTCGTTCCCTCTGTACATTTTATATCAACATAATCTTGCCCACATATAGAACACTAATTTTTATTAAGCTTTATTAGCACAACATATAATAACTATTATGTCATTTGGCATTTTGTAATTATATATAGAATTGTTATATTATTTTAAAAACTTGTCAATATGTAAACCTAATGTTTTACGAAGGCGTAAATCTCGGTTTTCCATTATTACAAAGGTCTGGAATAAAGACAATCGGAATGTTTAGAAAGCTGAAAGTTCTCTTGAAACATACCCAATTCAAATCAGGGCTGGGCATATTGTGCGAGTGCCAAGTCGTGCTTTCTATGTAAAAAGACCTCTTGCCTGGGGAGTTAAAGTCCCAAAAGTGCGACTCTTTGACCTACTGATCAATATTTCAGGAAACCAACTGGAAATTTTTAAATTTAAACAAAATGCTTTTTTTAGTGTTTTTTTCCCCCTTGGCCTATGATGTATTTTTCTCGGTTAATACACGTGACCCATATTTTGTCAATGTGAGAACGGAATCTTCTATCACTCTTCTCACCACGTGAAGCAAGAAAAAACCTCAGTCAACACTTCCTTCCTCGTTTCTTTTTTATTAATTGAACAATATAAAATCCTTTATGGCCGTATTTCTATTTCACCGTATTTCACGACTGGCAGAAAAGATTGTAAATCAAAAAGAAACATGTCTCAAGACGTTTCTTTGCCCTTTGCGTCCTTCGACGGTAGCCTGGATCCTAGTACATATTTTGTTCTTCGAAGGCCTCCCACGTTTTACTTTCACTTCCTAGGCGTTTGTAAACAATTCTCGATTCAAGGAGAGACAATTTGTTATGCTTGAACATAAGAACATTATATATAACTACTTTAGAAAATTAAAATCACAATTAGAGTGACACATTTCACTACAATCGACAATGAAATCATTATTTAAAAATGAACTACTGTCAACAATTTCTGTAGCCGGGAAAAACCCGAAAATGATAGTTAAAAAGTGCAATGTTTGTTCTAAAACGGTTTCTTCCAGCCATTTTTAATATGGAAAAAGATAATTAGAAAAAGATCACCAGAATTTAATTATGATTTTTCATTACCGAAATTGTTGTAGTATCAGAAGGTTTAAAAAGTTTAAAATTTAATTTATTCTACAATAAAAAAATAATTTCTCAACATAGCTTAGAAGTACTCTAACCCACTAGCGATTCAGGCTGTGAATTGGTACCACAAATCTACCACCAAGATCCTATTTATAATTAATTCCACTATATTTAGTGGTCTATTGACCAAATTACTTCTTTCAATTACTTAATCTTTTTATGTAAGGTTTTGGTTGAAATGAAAAAGCTAGTGTCTCGAGCGGGATTCGAACCCACGACCTTCGGCTAAATACGCCGCTGCTCTTGAGCTATCGTGACTTCGATCCACTTGGACTCCAACTCCCCATCTCAACCTACTTTACTACTACTTTTTATAATTAATTCTAATTATTTCCATAGTTACTGCTGACAAGATCAACACTATTCATTTTCATTAGAGTTCGTAGTCCGATTGGCCGAATAACGTTTTTCAATTAATTAATCTTTATATAAGGTATTGTATTATCCATATCAAATTGATTTAATAAGCAAAATCGAGGATATCTTCAGTAAAGCTCTCCGTGGTCATTTCTTTTGTCCCCGAGAATCGAATAGATTGGTTGAGATAAAAAAGTCAGTGTCACGTGCGGGATTCGAACCCACGATCTTCAGCTAAATACACCGCTGCTCTACCACTTGAGCTATCGCGACTTCCATCCACTTTTTACCTCAACCAATACCTTATATAAAAGATTAATTAATTGAAAAAGGTTATTTGGTCAATTGGACACGAAATCAAATGGATTTAATAAGCAAAATGGAGTATATCTTCAGTAAAGCTCTCCGTGGTCATTTCTTTTGTCCCCGAGAATCGAATAGATTACACGACTTTTGAAAAATGGCAAAAAGGAGAGAAAAATCGAAAGGTTGGGATGAGATGGAAAGTTAATGTCCTAGTGGAGCGAATTCAGGATAGCTCAAGTGGTAGAGCAGGGGCGTATTTAGCCGAGCGTCGTGGGTTCGAATCCCGCTCGTGACGCTGACTTTTTTGTCTCAACATATACCTTATATAAAGATTATTTGAAAATATTATTCGTTTTGTTTTAAGGATGATTGATGGGTGGAAATATTAAGTTAATAATTTTATTATCTACTAATAGCATACCCTACACTAGCATCATCTGGGGTCTGTTAACCAGGGTGCGATTATACCATTTCATAATAAAAAAGCACCTAACAAGGAGATGTACCATCGTAATTTCTACGGTTTCTAGTAGTTGATGATCTATCACAGAGCTTAACAAATAAGAAAAACGTAGTTTATTTAGATGACGTGGTCCACAAAGAGAAAATTTTATGACGCCCTGACGATTCAGAGTCTATCCTAAAACTATCCTAAATATTGTAGTAAGGTGGTATAAGAAAATGGGTTTAAATATAATCTCTAGGAAAACATCTCACTTACTTTTTATGAGAAGAAGAAAGCTAAACTTAAAATCATCCTCTCTACAAGATAAAGCCATAACCTTCTCTAAAGAAACTAACCCTTGACCAAAAAGTGGAGAAGTTATATAAAAAGTAATGTAATTCTTGTCATAAAGAGAACAGGGGTCATACTCATTGCAATACTTCTTTTATACTCAATTAGAAAACCATGGGTTGTGCCGGGATTCAAACCCAGATACGAGTCGGACGCCCAATTGGCTACCCCTGTCCCCGTGTATATAGGTAATATGCTAAATAAGGCGAGGCGCTACTAATCATTGGCCAGAGATTATGCAGCAAAAAGGTGTGGAGCTCTCGTAGGGTGACCAGAAACGCTGAAAAACGAGACACAAAACAAACTGCAAGGTCTTAAAAGTCTAGTGTGTCTTATAGGTTATAGCACACTGGACTTAGCATCATCTTATTGCGTCTTTTTATTGAGTCGTTCTAGATTCAAGATCGCGATGATTAAGATTAAAAAACTAAATACGCAATGACATCCTTTATTACATAGTGTTTACAAAATGTTATACAAAAATGATCATGAGCGCAATTAACATTAATTTTGGAATGGATGTTGCAACATCGGTACCTTGGGGTGTAGACGAGCTTCTTAATACTCAACCAAACAGGACAAAAGACTGTGCTACCCTGAATGACTGAAGTGACTACCCTTTCTTAAGGATGGTCTTTTTTTTCCTTTTACACACTTCCTATGAGGAGCGCTTAACGTCGGTGTTTCCACCAGACCGCTATAATCTTAAACCCACGGTCCAAACTCCCGAGCCCAACCCCGCGACCATGTCCCATACCACTAACACCACTCCGACCCCGACTACCAACCCTCACTATCCCTTTATTAATCTTTACCTAGTAATTATGGAAAATAAATACAAGTATACGGTTTTTTGTCTTTGAGTGTATATTTTCACCATCTCTCTTTCACAACGTCTCATTTATTTTTGTCAACAACAAAATTACATAATATTGGATTGTGTCTTGAGTGAATTCCATCGTTTCTTCACTTTCACCGTGTTTTCTTTCCTAAGATGCCCATCGATTGTGTGGATCTCTAAAAAGGTCCTGGATCCAGGATGTCCTGGGACCCAGTAAAATGTAACCTTGTTTTGCACAACTACCTAATCTGTTTAGTTTGTAATCAGCCAACCATCCTTATATATATATATTATGCAGGATGGGCGACCAAGACCCGAGGGGTTAAATGCCTGGGTAGACTCGTACCCCATCCCTAAAAGGTCCGGGACTTGGTCGGCTCACGTGTCCTGCATAACCTCTTGGACCTGTTCACAAACCCCAAAATTTTGGACCATTTTATCTTGGGGAGTGATTTGGTAATGTCATCTCCTTCAAAAGTTTCAAATCTATGCCAACCATCCTTAAGTTAATAATGTTTGTAATGGTCTGATCTCTGGTAATGGTTATCCGACATTATAAGTATGTCCTTGGTTTTGTACCCTCTACTCAAATTGAATTGAGTAAATCTCTCACCTGTGTGGATTTCGGTTTGGAAAATACTGGTGTACTTTCCCATGGATTCTGAGTATTTCGTTTTGAGGCCAAACACTCCAGCCCCTGCACCTTCTTGCCTCGTAGATTTATCAGACCTAGATTAAGAAACTAATCTCTTTTAAATTATCCTAAGTAATTTATATGTTTATTAAGTTAATATAATATTAATTAAACTCATTTGTAAAATTGTTTAGTGAATAAATAGTATATGCTGACTTCATCTATTTCTACACTATGCCATTAGGCAGTTTTTCATTAACATCCAAAAAATAAAATATCGTTTAAAAACGTCATGACAAGAACACTTTTTTGCCGATTCCAATTGTTCAATTAACACCCGACAATAATGATGTGCAGAGTGGGTCTGCAGAATATTTTGAAATTTCATAGAAATGGTCTCTATCTGTTGTCTGGTATTTCTTCAGAGACATCAAATGGAGGAGGAACAAGTCATCAGTCATCGTTGAAACTAGGCCCATGTAAGCTAGGAGGAGTATCGCATCCTTGGTCACTGACATTGAATTGAATACGTCCACACTCTCTAAGAGTTCCTAGAATATTACAGTTTATTTAGGGTTTTTTTCTGTATCTTGATGTTATGCTAATGACGTACTTTATCAGTTTCAACTTCCATCCTGCTGATGGATTTGCTTATGTCATTGTCATATTTGAATGAAATATGATTGCATACGGACTCCAAAGAGAGAAGAATTAGAAAAGACATTACATAAATGCACGTCAAATATGTCAATTTTCTAAAACGAAAGCTGTCAGTGAGATGCCTGCTGTCACAATGGCCTAAATCCAGCCTGCAAATTACAAAAAATAATTTATTTACAATATGCTTGTTTATGATTTAACGTTATATAATAATAATAATAGATCTTACCAGTCAAACAAAGAGATTAGTGTTATTGTCATTAAAACATACAACAAGTCATGTATTTGATTTGACATTGTACTGTAAATGACATAGTATTCATAAAACTTTTCATATTCACTTTTTGTCATGTATGACATAACCTGAAGTACAATAAAAATTTAAAAAAGAAGACATAAAATGAAAAATTATCGAATACGAACAAGCAATAATTCAACAAGGCACACTCCTCCAAGAAATCCAATCATCACTCTGCCGATGTACGTACAAATTTTCTGAAGCATTATCGACAGATCAAGAAGTGAGTTGACATTAATTCTAAATGTATAAAAGCAAAATGTTTATTTTTGAACAATTAATGTTTACATTTATTTGATACTTACGACCAAGGGTCTTCCAAATAGCAAGTTCTCGTTTTGTATTCGGAATTCATCAGTAGTTCTTTCGGTGCCTTCATGAACCTCCCGTGATGCTCGATGAAAACGTTGTCGTTCACACAGTAAGGAAAGCTGTTCTTGTTAAGCCGTTTTCTCTTCTTTCTGTGGCAACATGCATTTGTATCGCCTCCGCCACAAGTATAACCGCCAGTGTCTTTTCCACCACTTGTACCATGTGCGGAAGATGGACTGCATGTCTCTCCACGAAAGCAAATCCCACATTGACCACAGGTATTGGGCAGTTCTCTTAGATTGCCAGAGAAAACCGCATTCGGATAAGGGGGCATCAAATTATCTGTAAATGGACGTTTGTAAATTCATATCAGAAAATTAAAGATCCATCAATGCCAGATAGACTAATGAAAAAGAACTTGAAAGGAAACCACAAAAATCAAAACAAATAGTTCACCATTAATGATTAAATAATGACCTCATTTATCCACAATTTACTATAATTTGGTCATATGCCAATAATTTTCATATGCCTATCCTCTGTGTTTTGGTCTGTCTTCTTCAGGGCTGAGTCTCCATGTTCAAAATGTTTTTGACAGACAAAACCAGCGACACTAGACAAGATGATCGGTAATGACCAGATTACAGTTTCATCACCCCCAAAGACCAATGGACGAATCTCACAAATTTTTGTAATTTGATCATTACCAATGATTTTGATATGCCTATCCTCTCTGGTTTGGTCTGTCATCTTCAGTGCTAGGTCCCCATGATAAAAATGTGTCTGACAGACAAAACCAGCAACAATAGGCGGATGATCGGTAACAACCAGATTACATTTTCATCACCCCAAAGACCAATGGAGTAACCCCACAATTTATTGGGTATATTTATGAATCTGAGATCATCAATTATTTTGAACATTTTAATTTTGAATAAATAAAAACAATAAAGTTACTCCAGTCTTTTTGTACCTGTGCCACGATCAACGTATTGAACGTATTTTAACGGTCTTTCAAGACTCTTGGGAGCGATGACGCAGATTTCCTCTTGTGTGTTCTTGTAGAACGTTTTCGTCTGCAATGTCATACATTTGCTCCCAGGGAGATAATAAATATTTCGCATCATGATTGGAAATGGTGTTTTCTAAAACTTTTCTATTTCTAAAATTCAACAAAAAAACTAACAATTACAGTATCTAAGTTAGCTTTTGTAAATAAATAATAAAAAAACATATGCTTCATATATTCTATGACAATACCACATCAGGAACAGCTGAGTAAGAAAGAATGGGTGGACAAAGAAATAATGCAATAAAGTAAATGAAAAAAACTTCAGTTTTTCATTATTTTATTGCTTAATAACCATAAATATGCAACATCATTTTCTCATGTTTGTTGAACAATGATGAAAAACCAAATCTTTTAAAACATTTTCCAGCAACATTTGCCCACAAGTTACTTAGTGAATGTAAAAATACAGTTAAAATAATAAAAACGTCAATGGGAAGGTATTAAATCATCAGTAAAGAATTGCAACTTTTACCAGATACTATATATAATTATTATCCATGAAATCATGAACTTCCTCAATGTACACCAAAAATCAAATTCAACTGGAGGCGTTCGTCCAGCAGAATGTTCAGCCAAAAGCCCAAAACAACCAAGGCCAAATTAAATTGTAAGAAGAAAAAAAAGTAGAAAGGAAAAATAAATTAATATGGATCTTTCCAAATAATAAACTAATTTAGTTGGGAAAAAAAATTCCAAATATAAAACAATGCCACTTACAAATCAAAGCAAAGAATCCGTTTGTATTTGAGTTTTGATTAATAAAAAAAAATCTTCAAAAGTTGATCGAGGTCCAAAATGTTTATTCTGAGATTGTGAGATGCAGTTTGGTGTGATGTAGGTTTTAGAAAAACATTTTCTTTATCGCGCCAATGTTTCAATCTTTGTTGAGACCATCTTCAGGGGTCAAAGTGTTTGTTTTCCGTGTCCAAGTGTCATTTTTGTCTGTTGTGTTGAGAGTGCCCACGCGTTCCAAAATGTCCTTTTCCATGCTTGGTCATGATTAGAAGTGAGTCTTCCAACTGATTATCCCAAGTGCTAATGGGTACAAGCATGAATGGAATAGTAAAAAATTCCAAGCGAACAAAGAAGTGGCATTGTTTATTTTCACAGAATCAGGATGGATATGACTATCTACCATTCACATCCATCGTCTCTTCATTAGGTAAAGACTGATCCCTCAATTATTCGTGTTAACAATTCTGCACCATCAGGGCAAAACTGGTTACTGATTTAATAAGCTCAACCAAGCACATGCATGCACACACAAGCACATACATGTGCAGAGCTGAATCTATCTCTCACAGCCCGTTGGCAATTCAAACTTTTGTGTAGTTAACAATAGATTACCAACAGGCCTCGAGAAGCACCCAGCCCAGGGTGTTGTCAGACCTCTGTCTTATCCATCCGGCCAACAAGGTTGGGCTTTAGTGCTATCAACACCTAGGTCAATGCAGCCCCCATTTTATAGTTCAGACCTTTGATTCAATTTCAAATATAGTTTTCCTAAAAACTTAGTGGAAAATGTACTTATCTCATATCATCCAAATTTGACTTATCCAGCTTTGCTATTCTAAAAATACATTAGGTTAGGATTATAAATATCGCTGGTGTTTGCAAATTTGAAACATTAACAGTAACAACTGCAATTTCATTAAATGTGCTGCAGTTTAATTATCATTAGCTTAGTCTATTGGTGGTTTTGCTCGTAAGATGACCCAATTAATTTTATATCTAAAATCAGTTATAGATATCTTAACCTATCTGTCATTATGTATCTTTTTGTTCATGAAGGACACTATGGCAGACTCTCTATTACTAGTTATTACTCTATGTGCATATTTCATTCAGGAAATATAAAAAGTAGTCATTTGCAATATCTGGCTTTGTCACTATGCCAAGAGAGGAAACAACATCTGAAAATTGTGCGTTATGTAACCAGGTGCTGGAAAGTCACAGGCCAGGTACATAAAAGGGCTGAAAACGCTGCCCTGGTGGACACTGATGATATCAACCTGGATGTTTTTTTATTGCATAAGAACATCTCAATATAAACCTTTTATTTAAAAAAATATATATATGTATATATTGTAACAGTTTTATATATGGTGTTCAGCTTGAGTCAATATTTATTTGATCATATGGATAATCATACTTCTTTAATTCCATCAGATGGATTAAAAACAGATCGTCACTTTTAATACACACTACACAAATCCAGCTGATAATGTTTAAAATATTTTCACTAAGCTCCCAGCATGCCAAACGTTATGTAATCAGGTGCTGCAAAATCACAGGCCAGGTACATAAAAGGGCTGAAAACGTTGCTCTGGTGGATACTGATGATATCAACCTGGATTTTTTTTGCATAAGAACATCTCAATATAATCCTTTTATTAAAAAAATATATATATATTGTAACAGTTTTATATATGGTTTTCAGCTTGAGTAATATTTGATCATATGGATAATCATATTTCTTCATTTCCGTCAAATGGATTAAAAACAGATTGTCACTTTTAATGCACACTACACAAATCCAAAAACTAAGATCCCATGCTTGCCAAACGTTATGTAATCAGGTGCTGGAAAGTCACAGGCCAGATACATAAAAGGGCTGAAAACGCTGCCCTGGTGGACGCTGATGATATCAACCTGGATGTTTTTTTTTCTTTTTTCCATAAGAACATCTCAATATAAATTGTTTGTTAAAAAATAAAAATTCCAAACATTTTCTTTGTTTTTTATTGTAACATTTATATATGGTTTTCAGCCTGAGTCAATATTTGATCATATGGATAATCATACTTCTTTAATTCCATCAGATGGATTAAAAACAGATCGTCACTTTTAATACACACTACACAAATCCAGCTGATAATGATTAAAATATCTTTCACTAAGCTCCCAGCATTCCAAACGTTCACAGCAGATAGTAATTCCTAAAAGACAGTGTGTTTTCAACCAGGCAGAATAACTACTAAAAACAATTTTAAAATACTACCATGTCATTTTCTAAAACATCCCTCGATACTTTTTCTACAGAGTAGTTGTAACATCGAAGATAGATAAAATCCGACCAACTGGACAGCGCAAACATTACCCCCGCTGCAACAATGTACATGAAGGCCACTATCCAAATTTTTCTGTACTGCAGTGTATCAAACAGATCTCTTAAATTAATATGGGCAATGTCTAGCCTAAAATAAAACTTGATTATTATAAAAAATAAGATTCAATTTCTTAACTTACCAATCTAATAAGCATGAAACACCAATAACCATCAGAACATAATAAACGCTTTCTAATTTATTTGTAAAAATGCTATAAATAGAATAAAAATCAAAAAAATTATCTCCCTGGTAGGTACTGTAATAGAGTAAAATCTATAAAAAAAAAAAGAAAATATTAGCAATAATTTAAATCACAAAAAACATTCATAAAAATTAATACCAATATTGTTTCGGTCAATGCCAACCCTGCTGAAAAACCCAACAAGATTTTGCCCAACAAAGTCCACATATTTTGAACAGTAATGACGATGTCGAGTGGTGTGGTCATGTCAAATGACCAAGGCTCATCTTGATTGTCACTGTTCTTGAAATTGTTTTCCGATATGATTTCTTTAGGAGCTTTGATAAATTTGCCATGGCTTTCAATATAGATTTCATCTTTGCCGTAGACTGGAATCATCTCATTTTCTGCATCTAAAATGCATACTTGCAATTTTCCCTCAGTCTTTTTCCTTCCTGTTTCTAATATTTACCTCCGCAGCCTCCTTTTAGCTTTAGAGGTGCATCTAATACGATATCATCTTTGAGCTCTTTCAAAACGCCGGTCAGCTTAGAATGCGGAATTTTATGTGATGATCTTCGTACAGCTAACGTAAAAACATATTTATATTCAATTAAAACATGGTGGAATTAAGTTTTGACAGCTTACATGATCTACGAGAAGAAGTTGCTTCGTTGCTTAAGTGTATCACATTTGGAGATTTTCTTTTTGGAGAATCACGATTGCTATGCATTGGTGAATCCGTCGAAGACATTTTTTTTACTATCTTTTTCAGACGTTGCCTTTCCTCTTTTATTGGGCTGAGCCTAACAAATCGTAAATAATAATAAATTAAACAAATCCTAAAAACAAAAAATGCTATATTAAATTACTGAGTGATCAGTATGATCAGTATGGGGTAATGTTTTTAACAACGTAGTGTGGCTTGTTTGTAAACAGTGAATCACCTTGGCAACATAAGATAGTGCAAACATGGCATGGGGTTCCATGGGGTGTAAAGTACTTACACCAACTTTATACATCTTACATTATTCAGTTAAAAATTATAATATATTATTTAATAATTTATTTTTGTATGCTTCATATTAAATGAAAGTCAAAAAATTTAAAAACCAGCTTCATAATTTAAAATGCACCTTGTTCTGACACATTTTATAAATCATGTATTATTTTGTAGTTGTTTATCTGTACTGGTAAAGACTTTTTCACTTTGAATATTTATACAATGTTTTTGATCAGGAATAATTTTTGATCGAAAACGTAACTGATCGAGTCCATTTGAAATCTTCCAAATCAAAGATACATCAACCTTCTTAACATGATAAGTGATAAGTTCTGCACAATGGGGATTTTTAGAAGTTGTATAAATTTTATATATATGTTTTGTGAGGGTTTGCAACAGCAGAGTTCATATAAACCCTCAGGGTGCCGGTGATTTTGAAAAAAAGCCCTTTTGTAAGTATGTTGGGTTTAAATGCAGGGCTGCTGGATTCGAACCATGGACCTTTAGCTTACAGTGATGAGCGCCGTGTCAACGCATAAACCGTTGCGGCCACCGATGCCCCGAAAATATTTGTATTCCACGCCTTTCAATCAAGTCGGGCTAATAGTTCAACAAGTTGACTGCTCCCGAGGAAAAACATTACTTTTTTCTGTGATGGGCACTTTTTTTTTACTAATTGGTTTCCATTTGCCTGATATGAATGTATTATGAAGTTTCCTTTGTTTAAATGCATTTTTCAATTTAGAAAAACTAGTGCCCTAGCAAATTCGGTGGAAGTATCAGAATTGAGACCCCTCACAACACAATAAATGCTAAATACCCACTTGTACTATTCTAGTTTTCACTTTTACAACTTATATTAATGATTTATTATATCATACTCTAAAATAAATCAATTATATTAAATGTGCCCAACAGGTCAAAATGGAAAAAAAAGACAAAATAAAATTTTTAAAATCATAAATATGTTATGGTACAATATGTATCGGATCAAAATGTAAATGTACGGTCATATTTTCTTTTTCCAAATGTTTCCATTTTTAATGTAAAAAAAGTTTCCCAGAATATGTATGTAAATTTTTCACAAAGCCTTCTTAATACGTTTCTCTGCTTATGCGTATATGCTAACATTTAACTTAAAAACATGTATTTTAAAAAAAACCTTATAATTAAGTTCACTAGTTTCGTAGTCTGCTTGACCAATTAATATATTTCAATTAATTAAGGTTTTTAGTTGAGATAAAAAAGTCAGTGTCACGAGCGGGATTCGAACCCACGACCTTCGACTAAATACGCTGCTGCTCTACCACTTGAGCTATCACGTCTTCGATCCTCTCGGACACCAACTCCCCATCTCAACCAATAACCTTTCGAATTTTCCCTATTTTTTGCCATTTTTCAAATGTCGTGTAATCTATTCGATTCTCGGCGACAAATGAAATGGCCACGGAGAGCTTTAGTGAAGGTATACTTCTTTTACTTATTAAATATTAATCCATTTACGTTTTAGTGGTCAATTGACCAAGTTACTTCTTTCAATTAATTATTCTTTCTATGTAAAATCTTGGTTCAGTTAAAAAAGTCAGTGTCATGAGCAGGATTCGAACCCACGATCTTCAGCTAGATATGCCACTGCTCTACCACTTGAGCTATCTCAACTAAAAACCTTAGTTAAAATTAATTGACTTATAATTATAGTTATTATTATTATTTAAAGTTGTTATTTTTATAAATCCATTATAAAAATAACAAAAATCAAAAAATGTTTTCTAGAACACGTATGTAAAATATTTTACAAAGCCAAATTTCACACTAAAATCTAAAATGTTTGCATATTTGTAGTTTTGTTTCTGTATCCTAACATTTTCTGAATTTACAACATAATAAATAGCAAAAGTTATATAAATATTTAAAAAAATAATATTGAACTATATGAACCATTTTTTTAAATAATTGCTGAGAGCATAAAATGGTGTTTGATCTCGACAGATGGCTGGATATCTTAAGGCGAATAACTGCCCTTATAAATGTACTTTGCTATCTGCCGAATAGGCTACGATAGTAGCATCAGGTAGCACCTCTCCACCGCATAATCAGCAGAACCAGTCAATGTGTTAAGTATTGAAGCAGGACCTCTTAAACATCAGTGTATGTTTCTGGACATCAAGTTTTTGCAAAAAAATCATATCCAATAAGTTGCACCCACTAAGAGAATCAAAGATAATATTATATCTGCTGATGGTCCTCTACCTCATCGAAGAAAACTATTCGCTATGAGAATTTCCTTAGCTTTACAATCTTACATTAGTGTCATAAA
Source organism: Cimex lectularius (assembly GCF_000648675.2). NCBI lineage: Eukaryota > Metazoa > Arthropoda > Insecta > Hemiptera > Cimicidae > Cimex > Cimex lectularius. The sequence continues at coordinate 994,598 of NW_019392675.1, read as the reverse complement.
AATGCAGGAATCTTAATGTGAGGAAACTTAAATATCTGAATGTCACAACAAAGTAGCAAGGTCTAAATAAATTGGAATCCTGGCTTAAGCGTTTTACGCTGAAAACATACCTTACACAGTTATTAAAGGATATTCTCAGATGGTGAAGGGATACGAATCAAGAAAAAAAATTAAAGGTGTCCATAAGTAAAAAAAATATAATAAACATTATTACTGCAGGGGCAGATCAGCCGACCGATAAGACAATAGGTGAAACAAAAAGGAAGTACAAGAAGAAGAGATATTGTTGATACACATAAAAAATTAAAGGGGGCCTAAGATGAATCCCTGTGGGACTCCAGAAATAAGGCCATGACAGTTCTTTTGGAGTTAAAATTAATAACTTGTGACTAGCCAGATATGAAATAAAAAGTTTACAAGTGGTATGTTAGACTGCATGGAATGAAATGAGCATAACCTGAGATGGTGTTTCACAAATAACTTTCATGTTTAGTTGCACAACGGATTTTTTTGCTCAGTAGAAACCGACCATAAAGTAGGTAAAGTATACCATCAAAATTGAAAAATACAATTATTCATATTAGTTACTTTTACTTAGTACTTAACACAATATTTTGTTAAGTCAACACTTTTTTGTTTCGTCTATTAAAGGAATTTAGAATTTTTAAATTTAAGCGGACTTCATCGTCTGTGCTTGCTGATGCTCTGGTTCATTGTGTTGTACCTTTTATTTTCAGTTTTGCTTCATTGATGTAGCTTTAATATAAAATGCCGAAAGTGTCAAAAGTTGAGAGAATTTTAATTTTTATAATTTTACAAGGATAAAAGTGGAGAAAAGAAGGCAGAAATTAAATTTCGGCCAGCGCTCTCTGCAGCCTTGCTTTGCCGTCGTTCACAGTCCGGGATTCTCTGTTACGACTCGTGTTAAGGAAGCATCATGGTGAGTATTGACGTTTTATTCCATCTTTGGAAAATTATTTATTGTAATGTATTTAAAAATAATAATGTATTTGTTTATTTTTCCAATTGTTAAACTAGCCTCCTAAAAAAGACGCTAAGGGAGGCTCGTCGAAGCCTGTGGCTAAAAACCCAAAAAAGAAGGAAGGAGGGTCCGGAGGAAAAGCCAAAAAGAAGGTAAATAATAAACCATTTCCGTCAATTTCAACTACTATTTTACATTATAAGTTTATATTTTAAAGTTATCGCTACACTTTTCACATTTATTTTGTGCGTTTTTTCACGTTTTGTACCACTCGACTACCATGTGCTTCTAACCTAATACTGGCCAGTTCACGCCAGACCTTTTGGCCATCCTTAGTAACTTACTTTATCGAGTTTTTCCGTTGATTTTCTCTATTCGAGACGGATCTCGGACGGTCTTTCATTTTACTACGAATTCGACTTTTTTTCCCCTTGTTGAAAACAAAAAGCACCGGATTTTTCACAAGTTGACAAAGAGGTCGACAGATGTGCCTTATTTTCTGTATAAATTATTATTTAAAATGTCCTAGATTATTTGGAAATAAGCGGTGTGATGTGATCCAGCATGGGGCACCTGATAAAACATGCTTTCTGGGGTAATGTGTTTGCCTGGATGATTGTAAATCTACACAAATCTGTGTAGACATCAACATTTATGGCAAACGAAAAATGGAGATAAAAAGCCGTACAAGTTTTGTGTTAAATTTTAGCAATAGCATATATTTGATGGGCCACTATAATGACCATCTGGAGTGCCTTCAAAATCCCACCGAAGAGGAAAAACTTTGGTTGTCTTGGTGATGGTGGTGGCAGAGGGGGGTTAAGGCCCTTAATGCCTTCTTTAATATTAAGGCGGCTCTAGACATGTGGGTATTTGCCGAATGCCGATTGCCACCGAATATTCCAGAAATGTGGCCAATTCCTGAGATGCTCGTCTTTCCATCGCCAAATAGCGTGCCTACGTGTACAAACATGCGGGTTTTGTTGTGGAGACAGGGGAATAAGTATTTTCCAAATGCTGTGGGAGTCCTCAACTGACTACAGATTGTGATGGACAACAGTGAAACTGTCATTACTGCAGCTGCGGTTAGATTTTGTGCAGTAACAACAAACTAACTGAAAAAGTATATTTAATTATATTTTTTAGATTTTTAATCATGGCTTTATTTATAAAACAATTTATGATTTGTAAGAGAAGCTTTCCAAATTATTGGTTCTATTTCATAAACATCGAGGAACTCCCAAACAGTTGCATTGTGTTAATCCATTCCTTATAATAAAAAACAATTGTTATTGTGTAAATTAAAATATCTATACTAGTTAGAAATCGTTTATTAATGAAAAATAAATGGCATTAAATAGAAGTATACGCTTACTGTTTATTTTGATAATAGTTGACAGTAGGTTAAAGTTATGTACAGTTGTAGTTGATTCCTGAATGTGTGGATGGTTTGAGTGTGGTTACTTCACGAATATTCGTGCCCTTTGAAGCGGACAAGAAAACCGACAAAAAGTCGAGCATGGTGAGCACCGGATGTTGTTATTTGGCGAATTGCCGAGCATCCAACCACACTATTCGGGATTCAACAAAAATTTGCACGGCATTCTGCGAATACCACATGTCTGGAACCACCTTTACTAAACATCCCACACACACACAACTAAAATGTATGTTGACTGCGAAATCCGTTCAGACGAGCTCGGCAGAACCCCAATACCTTACATCAGGTTGGAAGATGGGTGAAATTTTGAAAGTAACCTTGTACATTTATTATTGTAAAATTTGATGAACTGACAGGGGTGATAGGCCTGCTTGGTTGTTCCTCATTAGTTTTGGTTTGCTTTAAATTTCTTCAGTCGATCTACTAAGGAGGATAGGAAAACCAAAATTTTATCAGAAATGACCAACCTACTTGTATTTTATGAGATTACTTCTATGGATCTGAAGAGTGATGAACCTGCAGTGGTCTGTTCAAATAATTTTGTTTTGTCATCTTTGGTTTCTACCATCTTCAGAGTTTTGGCGACTGGGTCATAAATCACACAACCCACTATAGGAGATAGCTAGAAGCCGATTTTCAGACTAACCAACACTGTGATGAAAGACAGACCAGAATGGATCCGAAACCAAGCTACTTGTATTTTGTGACAATTTTCACAAGATCTTCCAGGGGTGATGATCCTGCTTGGTTATTTCTGATGAGTTTTGGTTTGTTTTAAAATTCTTCAGTCGGTCTGTAAACTAAGGAGGATAGGCAAACTAAAAATTAACTGGAAATGGCCGACATACTTGTATTTTATGAGATTACCTCAGGTTGTCTGGAAATCTCACAATACAGCCTGATCTAAATAACTTGAATGAACCCACGGTCCTGGTACATTTCTAAATTTTTCTCCACATTATGAACAAATACATAAATGGGGCGAAAGCAAAACTACAAACCCCCCTCAATAATTTAAAGTAACGCTTGGAGGGGAGGATGAAGCAAGAAAACAAATATCTTACAATTCTATTATTTCCATTGATTTTCCATTAAAAAAAAAAAAAAAATTTCATCCGTCTTTCAAAGGGAGAGGAGAGAACAGCAAAGATAGGTGCGTAAAAATGATCAAAAACGACAGAGCTATTACTTTGTATTTTGGTTGAGTTTTCTATTTTTGATGCAGTGACTCCTCTCAATAACTCGAACCTCAGGGGGAAATTTAAAAATTTGAGTTCTGAGTTTTTCAAGTAATTGAGATGTGAGGCTTATACACTCGCAGCCATACTTAACCTTTTTTTTATTTTTATTTAAATTGTAGATAAGGTATTTGGCGGTTTGCTGAATTCTTTAGTGATGTCGCCCTTTTTCTTAATGCCTTCATCTACCACCTTAATAATCTTACTTTTCTGCTCCACATTTAACGTTTTACATTTTTTGTATATAAATGAACAAACCCATAAACACAAATGAACTGAAAAAAACGAGAAAAAAACTGACCAATTAATTGTGAATTGTGCTATGCACTGTCCTGGGTGTAGGACTATTAAGAGAGTGGGCGAGAGTAGCCCATCAGATGAAGCAGGGCTGCTAAAAATTAACTGGAAATGGCTGACATATTTGTATTTTATGAGATTACCTCAGGTTGTTGAAAGAAAATTTGTCTAATCGAGGTTTTTATTTTGAAATGTTCAACTTATAGAGGTACAAATATGGGCAAACACTATAGAAAGATGAAGGTTTGAAAAAAAAAAAAAAATGAAGTTATCAACTAATTCGAGTTATTGAGAGTTGACTGTATTTTGAAGGATGCAAGTTGAAAGGGAAAACTTTTTTTTGGTCTGGCTATAACAGCCATATTTACTGCAAGAATTTTTAGTTTCCATGGGTGCATTTTACAACAAGAAAATTTTACAATTAGAAAATAAATTAGTTTAGGGATCATAGCAGTGAAATTCGTCTCAAACCCATTTTTCTCAGTTCAACTTATTTGTCCATCATATCTAGTTTTTAGCCTAATTTATTGAAGTAATATTTACCATATGATGACATAAAACCAGAGAATTTGTTTGACTTATCGATGTTGATTGTATATCATTCAACTCTGATCGATTTCAATTGTTAACTGATTTTTATTAACATTCTTTCATGAAGACAATATTATTGATTGATATTATTATTATTATTATATTGATTGATTGATATTATTATAGTGATATTATTATAAAAGTATTAACTGTTTTCATTAACTTTTGCAGAAGTGGTCGAAAGGAAAAGTCCGTGACAAGCTCGACAACCAGGTGTTGTTTGATAATGCCACATACGATAAACTCCTTAAGGAAGTCCCATCGTACAAGCTTATCACTCCTTCAATAATGAGTGAAAGGCTTAAAGTCCGAGGTTCTCTCGCCAGGAAAGCACTGAGTGAACTCTTAAACAAAGGTAAGTTTCTTTAATTCCCAAATATTTAGAAGAAATTAATTTTTGTTTTTTTGTTATCAGGGCTCATAAAGCTAGTTGTTAAGCACCACTCGCAAGTTATATATACGAGGGCTACAAAGACCGACGACCCAGCATAATTGTTTATATTTCTATTTAAATAGAAACTTTTATTAAAAAAAATGTTTTGACTTAATTTTTTAAATTTACCTCCATCTAATAAATGCCACAGTATGATATTCTGAAGTTGAATTTATTTATTTATATTTAAATTAATATGAAATTGGAAAGTTGTAACATGTAATACATGGTCCTGTGAAACTTGGGAATGGGTCAAAGGCTTGTAGGCATCGTACCTTCCCTTGTCTTAAGAAACAAACACGCACTCAGTCAAGGCGTAAATGTGTTTATTTGGTTGCTCCAGGTTAAAACAAATTAGTAGAAACTTTTTAATAAATCTTAATTACATATAAAAGGTATATTATATTACAAAAAATTGCCTATCTTTAGATTTTACATTTTTTTGTTAAATTGAGGGTTAATTAATAAAAACTGATTAATGAAATTATAAATAATTTTCTGCTAATTATCAGTAGGTTCGAGTGTATTTTTCTTCATTTCATAGCCGATAATCTGAGGCTTGTAATCCAATTGGCATGCTTTTTTAAGACATTCTGCGTACATTGGAAGCCTCTGGGTCATCTGAAAGATAAATGATTGAAAAAATTGAACTCAAACAAATTGTAGGTGAGTTTACCTTGAATCCCCAGTGATCCTGTATCTGCCTGCATAAGTTCAAGTCTATATCTGCTACTAGTAAACCATCTTTGATACGTGAAAGTCCCTGGGTAAAAAAAAATTAATGAGTTGATTTTAAGGTTTATATTATTATACTCACGGGAGTCCTTGTCCCATCGGGTGCAGTGATGTAACTGGATCCATAAAAGTGGCCAAAGTCTTCATGAGCTGGCTTGCCATCTCCAGAGGTGAAGCTGTTCGGAAAAGTCTCAGTGCCTACTCGGTTTATAGCACATGTAAAATAGTGGTTTGTTATTGCTGCATTCCTCGCCTCGATCCCCCAGATATGTTCACTGAAAGTTGAAACTTAATTTTTTTGGTTCATTACGTATAGACAAATTTAAACTACCTCAGCTTGTCAACGGTTGCAGAAGGGTTGAAAACAATTTCGGCGCCATTCAAACCAAACATGAGCCAATTGAGAGGATGGTGTCTTCCATAGCAAATATTAATTGCGACTTTGCCAAAATCGGTCTAAAAAAAATCCTCTTGAAACTGTTAGAATAAGTTGTAATGGTTTTTGTAAATACCTGAAAAACAGGATGTCCAGTGTTGCCTTCGTAATAATACGATGATTCGTTAAAATCACCAACCCTTGGAATGTGGTTTTTTCTATGCTTTCCAAGCACCTCACCGTGGTTGTCGATCACAACAGCTGTATTCCATATTATACCTGTCACATCATCTCTTTCCAAAATTGGCGATATGATCACCATATTGTATTGCTGAGCATACTAAAATAAGATTTAAAAATATTTCATTAAAAAACAAACAAAAAAAACTGCTTAGTAATTCATTAATTTCATGGTCCGCTTGACCAATTAATATCTTACAATTAATTAAGGTTTTCAGTTGAGATAAAAAGTCAATGGCACAAGCAGGATTCTAACCCACGATCTTTGGCTTGATACACCGCTGCTCTACCACTTGAGCTATCGTGACCTCAATCCACTCAGACACGAACTTCCCACCTCAACCACACCTTTTGAATTTTCCCTCCTTTATGCCATTTTTCAAATGTGTAATCGGATTGGATTCTCGGCAACAAATGAAATGGCCACGGAGAGCTTTTAGTGAAGGTATACTTCATTTTAAACTTATTCAATTCACTAATTTCGTGGTCCGCTTGACCAATTGTCTTACAATTAATTAAGGTTTTCAGTTGAGATAAAAAAGTGGGAAAAAAGGAGGGAAAATTCAAAAGGTGTGGTTGAGGTGGGAAGTTAGTGTCCGAGTGGATCGAGGTCACGATAGCTCAAGTGGTAGATTAGCGGTGTATCAAGCCAAAGATCGTGGGTTTGAATCCCACTCGTGCCATTGACTTTTTTATCTCATCTGAAAACCTTAATTAACTGCTTGGTAAGTTGTAAAGGATTTTATGGATCTATGCACAAGAGGGTTCTTTCAGTCTGGCCTCAAAACTAATGCGTGGGCCAATAGCTTTTCAAAAATTTTCATCTTTACAAGTTTATGTGACCAATATTGGTCTATTGTGCAATCTCCATTATATGAAGTGATATGTTTAATAAAGTCTACATTCTTTAGACTGAGAAGTTAAGTACTTTATCCAATTAATTATACCCAATTTTTTTCAAAATGAATGAAAATGAAAAATCTTTCGGCTAAGTACAGTGCTATTCTACCATTTGAGCTACCGTGACTTCGATCACTCATGCCACAAATTCCCATTTTGACTCCCCGTTTTATTCCATTATAAGCAAATCGTGGCTTTATACAGGAACACTTTTTATCCCCAGCTGTATTTTTATACTGCGTGACTGAAACAGCTGAGAACTGAGCAACTGACTGGGGATGGCGGGTCTCGAGACAAGTGGCAAGTGGCAACCGTGAAGTGCAAACTGACAACAAATTACCAAGTTACAAAATGAGCACCTACTTCAATTATCCACCTATCGCCCTTCAAGAGGAGCCGAAAAAAATCGCTTCTACAATCTTTTTTTAAATGACCAATAAGCCTTTTCAACCTTTTGCCTATTTCGTAATAGAGTCTTCTCCGTTTTAAAGGGAAGGGCAACAACCCTGTGAGTCCCGTGTGACCGTCTGTCGGAAATGATTCTCAACCTGTACATCTTCAGGATCCAATGATAGAGGTTTAGCTATCCCTGTTCCCAAAATCGCTTGAGAGCTACTTCCAAATTGGTTGATAATGTCAAAAGGGCAGTGCAGGTTGTATCTGAAATCTCACCAGACACAAGACTGTTGTTTTGTACATGAAACGATGTTTTTGGCTGTAACTCTAAACCAACCCATACCGAGACATGTTGGGGTAAGAGAAAATTCGAATTTATCCCAATCCCCTCCTCAGATTCACTTTTTCCCATTTTTCTTTAATTTTGAATTTATTTCGCCTTTTAATATACAGTCCACTTAACAAACAAAATTTGGTCCTCCAGGCCGGATTTGAACCAGCGACCTATGGATTCAGCAATGAAGAACTTTCTGGATTCAGTTCTGAATGTGGGGGATTCAGCAGCTTTAAAAAAGGGTATAGTGTAATATACACCCCGACTAGAATATGTACATAAGTACCATAATCTTCACATGTATTTTTTACATTAAAATTATGCGAATCATATCCACCAATCTGACCAGATGCTTGGAAGTAGAATGCATGGGACTGAAGCAAAATTGGCAAGGCATAATAATATCACTTTCATTTACGACAGGCCCAATTTTTTGCAATACTACTTTCTAAATTGACTTTGAGAATTATGTGGGATATATGGTTGTTTAGAGTTCATTAATTGTTTGATATTTGCCTATTGAGAGGAAAAATATTTGACGATTTGAAATACAACGTCAAGGTTTCTATTAAAAGAGCTGTTCAAGGCCGAATAATGTAAACAAGATGTTTCATTCTTGACTGAATAAAATTATTCGAATCATTTATAAGAACTTTTTACCTTTTTAACAAAGATAATCGTTTCTCCGTTTTCAGCAGACTCTGCAAACTCGCACCAAGGTAGTTTTTCCCGCGTGCAGAAAGCAAAGGGCATCGCTGCAAATTAAAAATGCAAAATTATATACTGTCACCCAATAACAGCCTTGGAATATTATTTTATATTAAAAAATCAAGGTCGGGCCAATTTAATAGAAAACACTCAGTTCCTCATATATTTGAGGAATATTATTTATATATAGAATAAATGGGTGTTTGCTTTTGTTCAATAAAAATAGAATTTTTTAATATTTAAAAAAAAATTGTTTATTATGCTTTAAACCATAAGTTTCAACGTTTAAATAGCTGTTCATAAACATTAAAATCTTAAAAAAATTATGCTATGTCAGGTAGCAGATATAGGCGACTTTGGAGGACCTGACTAATAGAGGGGTCATCTTCCTCTGATTAAAGTAGTTAGGCCATGTGAGGTTGACATACAGAAACTTTTGTGCCAAAGCCCTTGTGTTCCAGCAGAAGAAAAAGGTTGGTAGATATCTCAATTCCAGGGTGGATTCATTGGCTTCAAAAAGTGAAAAATTGTGAGTACCTTGGTTCCCTGTTTCGATTCTGGGTTGTATATAGAACCAATTGTGTCCCTAGCACGCTTTGAGAGTGAATGTATTTATTAGCATGAATGTTAGTGTAAGAGGACCGATAGTGGAATATTGAGTACCTATTAAGTTAGTTGCATAAATAGTGAAACTGAGTGCTTTCTATGTAAATAAGAGAGAACGTTTATTACATGAGTATTTGTTTTATGCAGCAAATTTACATCAATTTATGCAGAACTTTTTATAGTTTCTTTTTGCAGTCTTTTTTTATGCAGTCAGAAATGTATATTCACGTTTTCCTATAAGTTTTAAAATTGACAGTATTGTGAAATTTGTTAGTAGAATGTGTGATTTAAAAAAATAAAAAATGTTTCATAGGCCTGCACAAGGCATTGTCTTTGGCCGCTGGGCTGTAGTGCGGAACGAGTGGCTTTTGACATTGAGAGAACAAATGTCTTAATTATTTTTTGCTGAGTTATGTGAAATAAATATGTACACATGTATTTCTAAAGCGGCCCATAGACGGTCAATATTATTGTACAATGTAGATTGCACAATAATTTGACGGTTGCACCTTAACGTTCAATAATATTGTACAAAATTTTGTTTGTGCAATGAACTGTACCACTTGTTGATACTTCACAAACTGGCTGATATTGCGCAATAATGCCAACAGATGGTGCAATATTTTCCATGTTGTAAAATATATTTTCAACTTTTCGTCAATCATGCAATGTATTGCACAAACTCAATATCGTCTACACACGAATAATTAAATTGCACAACTCAAAATATTGTGCAATAATATTGATCGTCTATGGGCCGCTTTAAACTTTTTCTATCTTTTATTTTCTTCCTATTTTTCCTTTCATACTGACATACTCAATTTACACGATTTTTATTCGCTAAAATTAAATCCATGGATATTCGCATAAATTGAGGGATGGGTGTAGTTTCAAAATTATGATGAAGAGGATTTTGTAAATATTCCTGATTTTTAATATAAAATTTAAAATATAAAATGTAAGTGAGAATAAATTAATTTCACCCCAGGTTTCTTGCAGGCAGATGATGTTTGCTTTTAAGCTGCCAGCGGCATCGAGCATATTTCCAACCTTTTTGTGTATCGCTTTTCTCTGTTCGGAAATCGATTCGGAAGTAGATGCTGCGATTTTATTCTGGATGATTCCAATCCTGACCAGCCTGAAATTTAAACAATATCAATTTGTGCGTGGTTTTAAGAATTTATAACATACCTCGGTGCTCTAAGTTGTTCTTGGGCTGATGAAAACTGGAATCCTTTAATTTCAAAGTCTTCATCATTGGCTAAAGCCTCGACTTTCGGTTCGAAAGAGAGTTTCCTTTAATTAATTTCAGTTTTAAACAACAGAATCTGTTAGCAGATACCAAAGGGATAAAATACCTCAAGGGTTTTCCATAAATTATTCTCTGCACTTCTTTGAAATCTTCAGGCTTCAGAGCCCTCTCAAAGAGGGATTCAATGCTTTCTAGCTGGTCGCTCATATTAAACTAAATTAAACTCACTACCCTTTCCAGTTTCCTAAACTTTTATCTTCATTGGTCTGTTATGTAACAGTTGACAACTGGTCACATTCCTTTATCCCCATTGCAGCGCATTTAAATATTCTGGTATAATGTTGTATAATATTTATGCTAGAGAATAAGCTGCTTTATTTCATTTTCTTCAGTTTGATTATGGTCCGTGTTTGTTTTTACAAATTTAATTGCTTTTTTCATCCTTTTATCTTTCTTAAGATTGTACATTAAATTATACATATTATTTACATGTATGTACAATATAATTGATCATGCCAACGTTCGATCTTTATTGAGATCATCATCAGAGCCTGGGATTTTATAAATATAAACATTTTTTAAATTTTACAAATACATGTAGGATGTGAAAAAATGAATTTATACAATGCTAGAAAATTTTAGATTAAAAAAAATTATATAATGCGAGAAAATTTTATATAAAAAAAAAATGAATTTATACAATGCTAGAAATTTTAGATTAAATAAATAAATAAAATGAATTTATACAATGCTAGAAAATTTTAGATTAAAAAAATGAATTTATACAATGCTAGAAAATTAAAAAAATTATACAACGCTAGAAATTTTAGATTAAATAAATAAAATGAATTTATACAATGCTAGAAAATTTTAGATTAAAAAAAAAATTATATAATGCTAGAGAATTTTAGATAAAAAAATGAATTTATACAATGCTACAAAATTTAAAAAAATTTATACAATGCTAGAAAATTTAAAAAATTTATACAATGCTAGAAATTTTATATTAAATAAATAAATAAAATGAATTTATACAATGCTAGAAAATTTTAGATTTCAAAAAAATTATATTGCTAGAAAATTTTAGTTAAAAAAAATGAATTCATATGATGCTAAAATATTTTAGATAAAAAAATGAAGTTATACAATGCTAGTAAATTAAAAAAAAAATTATACAATGCTAGAAATTTTATATTAAATAAATAAATAAAATGAATTTATACAATGCTAGAAAATTTTAGATTTCAAAAAAATTATATAATGCTAGAAAATTTTAGATAAAAAAATTAATTTATACAATGCTAGAAAATTTTAAATTAAAAAAAGTTTACACACTTCTAGAAAATTTTAGATAAAAACATGAATTTATACAATGCTAGAAAATTTTAGATAAAAAAATTAATTTATACAATGCTAAAAAATTTTAAATTTAAAAAAGTTTACACAATGCTGGAAAATTTTAGATAAAAAAATGAATTTATACAATGCTAGAAAATTTTAGATTCAATCAAAGTATTTGTACTCACTCAAAGTGATTGTTTTCCATGTAAATGCGTCATTCTTGTATGTCGTGCTGTTTTATGTATATATACGTTGGATATGTCTGTAAAAAAATTTAAAATGTCTGTAGGTATTATATTGGTGGCACTGGTGGATTAATTGGTGTAATTTTTGTTTTTAATGCTCGTGGTGATTTCTATGTTTAAAATGTTTCTTTTGAAATGTATTGTGGCCAATCTAACATATATATACATAAAACAGCAATATTTGACTGACACTCTCAACATGACACAAGAATGACACGTCTACATGGAAAACAAACACTTTGATTGAGTACAAATACTTTGATTGAATCTAAAATTTTCTAGCAATGTATACATTCATTTTGTTTTAATCTAAAATTTTCTAGATTGTATAAATTCATTTTTTGATCTAAAATTTTCTAGCATTGTATAAATTCATTTTTTTTAATCTAAAATTTTCTAGCATTGTATAAATGGTTTTTATTTATTTTATTATATTTTTTAAATCTAAAATTTTTGCATTGTATAAATTCATTTTTTCACATCGTACTGTATTTGTAAACTTTAAAAAATGTTTATATTTATAAAATGTATATACATTTCAAGCAGATTGACGTGGAATCTCCACACAAGTTTAATCTTAAGAGATAATTAATTAGTATTTATGGAAGGTATTGGTTGAGATAAAAAAAGTCAGTGTCACGAGTGGGATTCGAAGTCACGATAGCTCAAATGGTAGCGTAGCGGCGTATTGAGCTGAAGGTTGTGGGTTCGAATCCCGCTTGTGACACTGACTTTTTATCCCAACCAATACCTTCCATAAATATTAATTAATTGAAAAATGTCAATCAGACCACGAACTGCAATGGACTTAAGAAATAAGTTAAAAAGCTTTGAACAACTACGAAGGTTTTAGTGCCAAAACATTGTGATGATCTATCTTAGTCACTGTACAAAATAATATTAAAAAATCAAGAAAATAACATAAAGCAAACTTCTCAAATAAAATAATAATTTTAAAATATCAAAACCCTCCACCAGCATGCAAACTCAAAGGCAATATGTACAATAAAAAATTAATAAAACCTTTATTCAACCAAATTATTACAATGTAATGGATAAATTAAAATGTTGCCTTTCCCCAGGATAAATTAAAATTTATAAGTATTTTAAAGACTGCCTAAAGTATAGTAATCCGTATAATCACCTCTAATTATTTATTGTATTCAGTTGTTCTCTCTCTGAATATTGCATACCTGATTTTTCCTTCGGCGACTGGAAGCCGGAAGTAGGGATGGGCCAATGAGGGCCCGCACCTTTTTCCACCCCTCAGGACACCGCTTTTTGGGTGCAAACAATCAAAAGCGGTGACAACACGAATTAAGAAAAATGTACCCAGTGTCCCCCATTCTACATCAACAACAAGCTATCATCCTTTTTAAATAAAAAAGTTAAATTTAAAAAAAAATCCCTAAGCTACCATCTTCCAAACACTTAGATAACTGTACCTACACAGCAGACTGATGTGGAATCCACATAAGACTTTTAGGACTGAAATCTGTGTTTACTCTCAAAGCCCAACTAACTCTATACAAGTCATTACTACAACCACTTTGGACATACAGAGTGGGTTCCATCCAATATTCGCATCTAATCCTTCCAATCAAAATTCATCAGATAAATTGTCCAAGCTCGTTACTACATCACTAACCTCAGCATTCCTTTTGTTATGAACTGATCCACTTCAGAATACATCTTGCTTTTGATCCATCTTAACCCTACTAACCAAGTTGTATTTACATTTATCATTCTGAGAACCCGTCACGTGAAGACCTCCTTGCTCCTTAATCTCTCATGCTGAGTGCCAGCTTTAGCTGGTTTCTCTTAACCTGTGACTGCTGGGTGAAGTACTGGCCAGAGAGTCAGTGAGGGTGTGGGAGTAAAATAAACAAGTACACATATATTTGTAATGTGTATTTTTATATGTACAGGCAACAAATAAATTATTTTAACAAAACGTCAAATTTTACCAATTTTCAGTAACTATTTCAAAATGTCTACCTAATTTTATAAGAGAAAGTGTAAAAGTGTTGAATATTTTGGCAAATTTATGGTTTATAATAATTCGACTTACGTACAGAAGACAGAGTGACAAATTTCTTTATTGGTAAATATGGATCAATTACTTTTTTGGTAAAGTAACCTTTTTCTTGCCAACAGAGCCTGGTTTACTACCCGGTTTTTTACTTTTACCAGATTTTGCACTACCTGGCTTTTTACCTTTCTTTTTTTTGAGGGAGGTCTTGGATGCAGTTTTCTGGAGATCAGAATTTTCCTTCTTCCCAGACAAGGTTTGTAGACATTCTTGAGCTTCTAAATCTTTCTGTAAAGTATTTAATTCTGACATAAGTATGGTGAAGTAGGCTCTTTTTGTATTGACGATTTCTTCTTCGAGTTTTGAGATCTGTTCTTGGTAAAGGCATTTATTTATGACTGAAGTGTTCATCTGGCATCCGAGATTCGACAGTTGTTGTTCTATCATCATAACTTTGCATTTGGCAGTCTTCGGATCTGTGAGGTCTGTCATGACGACCTGGTTAAGAGGTGGGCATTGGTTGATGGCAGTAGGACATTGCAATTGGTCGTTGTACTGTGCACAACAGTTTGTATCATAGCCCAGTGGCTGAACTGAGTTGCAACCTGGCGACGTGCACTCTGCAAGCCCACATTCAGCTGAAAGCAACACAAATATCAAATAAATACATTTTCACTTTGAAGAAATGAAAAGATGGCGAAATAAATACTATTGAAGTTATTTTTGTTGTTTTGTGTGTATGTGTGTGTGTGTGTAAAAGTCACAAAGTTTATTACAGAAAATGAACGAAACTGGAATTCTTCAGTAATGTTCATGTAACCATCAGGCGATATCACAATTGATACTTCTTATAAATTTATAGTACATATTCAAAGATAAAGAAAATTCAAGAATGCCAAATCCAAGCAATAATAATAGATAAATGATATCACAAGTGATCCGTATTGATTATCCTTCTTTTATTTATTTATTTAATTTTTGAAATTCACTTTTAATTTTTCTAAGATTTCTTTTGAGGAAAAAAATGTTAATACAAATTTCTTTTTAAGATTTAAAAGAGAAAATTTAAAGTCAGGCAGTTTTTACAAGTTGCTTAGTCATTAATAATAATTGTTTAAATATACAACAGTTGAAAAAGTACTTAAGTAAAATATATAATTTTTCACATTTCATACTCCTTTTTTTCACAGAAGTTTTTAAATTACTTTCAATGAGATTATTTGATATTTATTTTTCTATTTGAAGGCCAGTTAGTGCTTACATTTGGTTTAAATGAATTTGAACCCAATGAGCTTGATAAGGTAAAGTATCAGGGCCTTCAAATGGTCTCCGGCGAGCCTGAACTTCGGGGAAATCATCTTACCCTCAGCTATGTGGTGGGGTTCCTTGCCCAACAAGGACATCCACTTTTGGATGTGATTCTTAGTTGCCAATACAGCAGAATATATGAGCAACTCTCTAGCCGTACTCGTCCAGGACGATCTTGCCGTGTTAGCCAACTCCGAACTACTTTTATCAAGCCAAGTTCGTGAAACTTAGATCTAGGTAAGTTAGTTTTCGGCTCATCTCCACAGACACTTAGACCAGTAAAGGTGTGCCATGTGCTGTGTATTGTGAGGGTGTGTCCAATTCATAGCTGTTCCCCCTGCACTATAGCATATACATGTCAGAATTGTGTTGAAGTGATTCAAGACGATGTTGGCAATGACTACATAGTCCTCACCGACTACTTAAGTGTGGTTACTCCATGGCAGGTTGTCCAAGTGTAGGTGAGTGGGATCAGCACAGAGGCTCTCTTGTATCAAGAGCCGATGGGTGTCCTCGGAGGATCGAACTTGTAGAAGAGGAGTCATCATCACCCAATTAAGAATAGGCCATGCGAGGTTGACCGACGAACCTTACCTTTGTGGCATGTAGAGAAAGGTTGTTGAATGTGTTTAGGCTGCAATTCCTTGGCCCCATGAAGAGCATGTAGGATGCCACCCAATGTGAGAATTGTGCTGAGCATGGCAGTGAGTATCTCAGTCCCCTGATTCGATTTTTTGGAGACAACAGGGTTGTTCTATTGTATATAGTAATGATAGTTTTGTGTACCTAGCATGTTGGGAGTGAATGTATTTATTGAATGTGTTGTGTTGGTCAAATATTGAGTACTCCATCGACCATCAAATAGGTTAGTTATATAATAGGTATAAAGTGTGATGGAGGAATATCAAGGGTTCCACACCCTGACTGAATCATATGTAAAATAGTAGGAAAGAATGTATTTAAGAGTGAGAAAGAGTGAATGGGTTTGGTTTTAGGTACTGATTGCATTGGGATCTGAAATAACCTAGCTGTAGGTAGCCCCTGGTGCCCAACCTTAGCGGCTAGAGAGGTAAGACTGAGGTCTAACCCTGCCAATACTTGGGGTAGGTGATTCTCAAGGCCTGCCAGTAATTTGTTGTAATTCTCAAAAGCTCGTATTTCCGGCGGACTGCGAGAAGTGATAGGCTCAACTCTGTACACACGTACAGGTATGTGTACAGGTTTGAGCTTTATAAATCAGTAATCAGTAATCAATATTAAAATAAATTTATTAAACCAGTTTGATCATAACAATATACATTTAAGAATTTTATTTGAAAGTGGATCCAATATTTTCGGTTGACCTATTTCTTTGGAGTTGTCTTTTTGCCGGCTGCCGAACGTTTCCCACTTTTACCTCTGCTCTTTTTCTTACTACCTGGCTTTGAGCCTTTTTTCTTCCCCTTGGTCTTTTTCGTGGCGGTCGTAGGCTTTTTTTCTGTGCCAGAGCCAGAGCCCGAGCATGCCTCATGTGCCTCTATGTCTCTCTTCAAGTTGCCCAACTCTGTTTGAAGGACAGTGAGATAAGCCTTTTTTGTTGTGATGATCTCCTCTTCTAGTTTGCCAATCTTTTCTTGATAGAGACATCGATTCATTACCGATTTATTCATCTGACAGCCGAGGTCTGACAGCTGTTGTTCAATCAGAGCAATTTTACATTTCACATTAGCTGCGTCACCGACAGCTCTCATAAGGAGAGAATTTTGAGGATTTTGATTGGCAGGGCATGAATCTATGCAAGGACACGCTGAAAATTATATCCACAATTAAAAATGATTATAATATAAATGTGATAAATAATACATAAAAACTTGAATTTTTACATTTGCCCCATGAAGACCTAAAAAATTAAAAAAAAGATAAGGTAGGTGGAAAAAAAATGGGATAAACAACATCCATTTATTCATAACAGCTGAAGTCATTACTTAATTAGAAGTATGTGCGGTCAAATGAAATTTAGCAGTGTTTTAATATCATGCTCAATTTCTTGAAATAAAAAAAAAAAAAAATTGAAAGGAGTAACTCAACAATAGAGTTAATTTTAGGTTTTTCCTTGTTCACTTAGAGAAGACCAATGATGATTAACAGGTGATTTTAGGGATTGGGATTTGGTTCAAAATGGAGTAGCTTTATCAAGGAGCTATCCTGAAAATGGGTTGATAAAAAGTTGAAAACTTGGCAAAAAAAGTACAGCTACTTCGTTTCGGATAACCTCCCCCTAAAATCAAAACCGTTAATACAGCAAACAAAATTTTTGCAAAGTTTTTATGATTTTTCAAGAGAATGAATATATTGTGAGATATTTTGTTAAGGTTTGAAAGTTGTAGTTTGGTTGTCTCCGATCATCCTCTAGTTTGTCTCCATGAGATATTTCATCGTTTGACCTTCAGTGGTTGGGTTATGCTATTTTGCCAAACATATCATTTTCTGTGATTAGAATAGATTCGGCATTAAATCTGAATGATCAGAAGCGACCAAACTACTAGAATGATTGATGGTACTTGTACTTGAAATGATGAAATGACTGTTAATATTTACATAATTGATATTGTAAACCATTGTACTTACATGATGAAGGTGAACCCGCTTGTCGTTCACACATCCTTTTCTCAATTGTATGCAGCCTCTGTTCAATCATGTTTACTCTGTCCCTTCCTGGATCACAATAATTTTTAGCGGGACAAGGAGCCCTCATATTCCCTCTGTTAGGCCGTGCCGGTGTTCCCAAATTCCTGTCACACATGTCCAAAATTTCTCTTTCTTCCTCCTGTGTTAGACAGTCAAGCATTTCCTGGGTGACTCTTATATTATTTGGTTGTTGGTATCTCTGGCTTGAGTCTGTGCAAACCTTATGAGAGCCCATATTTTTACCTCTTGTTCCCAATGGTGCCCGTTTGGGTGTTGCGGCGACTGCTGATTGTGTGTGCCTACTCGCCTCTTGTATACCCGGTGCACACTGTTTGCTGTACTTCTCCTTCAGAACACAATCTTGTAATGAATTGTTGTTGTATTTGGCTTTGCATTCACTTAAAACTCTTCCGATGCACTCATCGGTCAGCCTTTCCATACAGTTCTTTTTCCATTCTGTACTGCTTTCGTTGGTCTTCTTAAGTGGAGCTGTTGACGGATTTTGTTGTTTTGTCTGCGGTTTTCCAGTTTTGTTTGTGTATTTAGCTGTTTGTTGGTTCGGGTGTTTTGCTGGTGTTGATAAAACTCGTTTTCCTTTCAAAGCAGCTTTCCTTTCCATTACAATAATACCATCGGTATCGAGTCAGACTTTTCAAAACCTAAGCCATCTCTGACCCTTGTACCTTGCCAGAGAAGCACTTCCTCCTGAGAAACAATTCTTTCTTTTTCATTTGAATCCGTCATAACCCGATCTTTCATTTTCTGTACCTCCTTAAAAGGAGTTCCTGGGGATATAATTCAAAATGCAAATTTACTCATCTTAAAACCAAATAAAAATCATTAATTCAGCTGATAGCAAGGCACATTTTAATGTAGCAAAGTCAAACACTTTTTGTTTTGTTTCCTCAAAAGCAACTTTAAAAAAATTTCTTCCAATGTTAAAGAATAATAAAGGCAAGATACTTTCAACTCCATAAGAGTTTTATAATTTTGGAATATTTCCTGAAAATTTTGTTAAAAAAACAATCACCCTAAACAGGCAAATAAAATGATTGTCTTTCGAGTAAATTTATGAAATAGAAGAATGAACAGAACAATCAATTAATTTTATTTAAATATTGATGACCATTCGCTTAAGAAGAAAATATTTAAAAACTGAAACATCCATGGCATTTAATCTCTGTATAAAAATGTTTCTCCAGTTAATATTTGAAGGAAACATTGAATAAGAAAAACACTTACCTTATTTAAATAATGAGGAATACAGGAACACAGCATACATCTTCTTTGTTTAAAAATCTTGATTATCAAAATTATTTTAATAAGGGGTTAAATGAAAAGATTTCTATTTGTTAATATACGTTTAACATGTATAAATTATTATTATCTTTTTTTTTTTTTGGTCTCACAGAACATATAACTTGACACGAATATATAATTTAAATAATTAATATTCGGTTCAATTTATTTTTGAACTCTTATAAAGGAATAAGAACAGAATAATAAAGGAAATGCTGGAAAGCTAATTGGAGGGAGGGACATAAATTGGCTTCAATTTATTATTATTGGCGCAATCAGTTCGGGCTAATAAAATTACCAGCTATTTTATTATCTTGGAGGTGATTTGATTAGGCGGAATTGTGAACATCGATTAAAAGATTTGATGGAAATCATTTAAGAAAAAGATATTCGTATAAAAGTTACTAAATTGATTTTAATATACTTTCGATTAGGTAATTTAACCTCTTTTTGCAATCATTTCTATTAATTTAACCATGTCTCTTCTCTTTGTTCCTTGGTGAGACGCTTTATGATGATCCGTGATCGGTTGTTTTCGGACTTGATCGAGATAAAGAGCGCATCAAAACTTAAAAGAAAATATATATTGTAAATATGGGTCATTAAAGCTCAACACAAACAAGCGATCAAAAAATTAGGTAATGTGCAAAAATTGGTAAATTTATGCATAAACAGGGGCAATGACTACAACCCACATAGCTGCTTGAGAAACACGATTAAACCTACCTCCATTGTAAATATATACAGAAGCTGAGAACAGCTCATAAAGACTCCAAAAACAATTAAATTATTGAGTATTTAAGACTATATGATCCTGGAAGCATTGTTTGCAACGTATAAAATTGTAACGGTCCATAAAGGAGAATAAGAATTCAGGAGAAATCAAATCAATTATTATATTATCAACTTGATACAGATGGCTCAAAAACAGGCGAAGGAACCAGGTCTGGTATATTCTCTACAAACTAAAATCACGAGCAATTAAACTCATTTGGGAAGTACACCTAAGATTTTTAAGCTGAAGTGCTATTAATGCTTCTGCCATGGAAAATTTTAAAGCTAGAATGGCAAAAAGCACTATACTTAAGATCACATAGCCTAAAAGCATTAGCGCATAAAAGATCACATCTAAAATCTCCAAATCCTGGGAAAACAAAAAAAAACAAGATGGGTGCTAAGAGAAAAATGAGTTCTGAGTAATGAACAAGCTATGCAACAACATCGACTCCAGAAGTTGCCAGACACAAGTAAACCTGCGATTAATAAACCCTCACCAAAACTGGCATACACATTGTTACAATTAGGGTAAAACTCAGGAGAGTGATAGGGTTATGGAGTGGTCACTCTCATCTGAAGAAACACCCTAGACAATTTGGGTATATTCAGATATAATCCAATTTGAAGGTTCTCCAATGAAGAGGAAGAATCTACCACCAGCATACGAACCATCAGCACAATGAAGACATAGCCTAGAGTATGTACCAAGAAGGCCTAGGAAAAAAAATATTCAGCAATGATAGTTAATGACCTACTACTCCTTCTTAAAGAATCGCATCAATTGAATTAAACTAAGGGAGTAGGAAAAATACAATAAGCCAGAAGACTTCACATATTCATCAACATCAAAATTGGGCAAACGTGTCTGAGCAAGGACAAACAGCAATAATTAGCGGGAAATGACCATGACTGACTTTAAGAAAAAAAAATTAATTTATAGCTTTAAATGCTATCTTTTTAGAAGTCAATTTGTTTTACAGCTGTCCAGAAAATTAAGAGAATTTTAGATCTTTGTTTATAATCGATATTTACGTGTCATCAAAAATGTATACTTCGAGGTTGGAAGAACGCCGAAGCGTCCAGAAATGTTCGTTTTGATTGTGTTCCATTTCAAATTGTGTTGTCTGAGTTGTGTAAAGGTGTTATTTGTGCAAAGGACACATTGGACTCATTATTGGACAAGTTTTACTGATGTAATTAATTAGTTACTTACTTTCTGTAGAGGCGCATACATTTTTGCTGGCTGCTAGCATAGTTTCGATTTGACAAAGCCTCTCTTCGAGGGTCTTGTCGTCGTTTCTCAGGTCGCAGCAGTCGATGCCCCTGTCGACTTTGTAGCAGGCTGTCGTTTGACAAACCTTCTCCTCGCATTGCTGTAGCCTCCTTTGCCTCAATCGTTCCTCGCATTTGGCCTTTATCCTGTCTTGTTCTTCTTTTGTAATGGCTTGAAACCTTGCCTTTAGCGAAAGGAACTTAGCACGGTCGTCGTCTTCGCAAGCTCTCCTGGAATGCCTTTTTTCCCTGCAGACCATCGGTATGACGGGGGCCATACTGGCAGGGACCTGCTTTAGTTTACTCCTTTCGAGCCGGTTTTTACGGCATTTGTCTAATAAATGTTTCTTTTTTTCGCATTCGGCCTCCGCCTTTTCCATGCAATAGGCCCTCGCTCTTTCTACGCACTCTATTTTCCATTCTTGAGACTCCGACGGACAAGGACATTGTGAATAAGAAGACTCAAAGCAATTTAACGTTTCTTCACAATTACAAGAATTTAAGTACCTACACTGATGCATAATTTGGGTAATCGCGGATCCCTCTTCACTTTAGGTATCCACGTGGAGTGTTTCATCGTCCCTTTGTTTTTAGGGATTGGATTTAGTTATACTACTTAATGCATTTCTTTTCAATATTTTTGACAAAATTCATGTGTACACATTTGCTTCAGTCAGCTGATAACCTTTATCTATGACAAGTTACATGAAGAGACACTTGTACTAGGATTAGGAAGGACGACCAGGTGGCATTGTTTGAACTGGACAGAATAATCCCTGATCGAATTTTATACTCAAAGGGGTGAGCACAACACGAAAAAGCTCTGTTTTAAACTTTTCTAGTTGATTCATTTCCATCTCTTCAAATTTTTTTGTTATTGGTGTAATGATGGTTAATCCTTTAATGTTCTGAATCAATTTGTAAACACTATTCCATTCGACGTTCAAACTTTAATAATAGTAATAGAAAAAAGGATATTTACAGCCCCCGAGTGTGTGGTGAGAAGGATTCAATGTTGTCTGAAAAATCTTCAAGCCTGCTATGGAAACAAGGTTCAGGATACCATCTAAGCCTACTGCAAGTGGAAAGAACTCGTCAACTTTCCAACGAACTAGGATGGGGAGAAAAAAAGACATCGAGAAGGTCCAAACTTCGCAGACAAACTTAACCGCACCAGCTGGAAACAAGCATTACCCGTCATGAAATTCACTCGGGCATCGAATATTTGTCTATTCTAGAAGAAAATTTGGTCAATGTTCTAACAAGCACAACTGAGGTTCTGAAGAGGTGCCCGATTTTGGCGAACGTGGTGAAATTCTGGTTCGACGAGACAAATGCCGCGCACTTGACAAAATGCAAAGCTGAAATATTACGAAATGTGTGCAATCCAGCATCAACCCTCATCCATCCTGACCTCGCCTCATCAGACGCCACTTACATGCAATGTCACAATAGAAATACAAAAAGTGAAACCCTGGGTAGAAAAGGCGGTTTTTTTTACAATACAGGGAGTGGTATCGCAAGAAAATTGAAAATATTTCTTCTATATTGCAAATCAGCATAAAGTGATGGGCAATTGAAAGTGCTTTGTTGAAAATTTAAAATAAATTTAAAATTCTTTTCAGTTTAAAAAGCAGGTTATTTATGTAGACGTTCAAATTTAATTGTAACACTTCATTAAATGACGATTATTTGTTTACAGCGAGGATAAGCGGACAAGTATCATCCTGAATTATACAACTCAAAAAATTAAAATTAAGAGATTTTTATTAGACCTATGCTACTTTCTGTTTTTCCCCCGTAACAGCAGAGGTTTGGTAACCCTGAGGGTTGCCGGTGTTTTTGAAAAAAAGCCCATTTGTAAGTATGTCGGATTCGAATGCAGGGCCGCTGGATTCGAACTCGGGACCTTTACCTTACAGCGGTGAGCGCCGTGTCAACGCCTAAACCGTTGTGGCCACCGACGCCCTAGATATACAGTTTGTTGTAAGGTGGAATTTGATACTTAAAGAACAACCATATGAGACGGATCATTTGATAGGATTTTCAGGCAGACCAGTGTCATTTGCGGCTGTTCACTTTGTATAGAAAATAGTTGATTTTTTAATGAATTTTAAAACAAATATTCTATGGCAAAAAGTGTTTAAAACTATTGAAAACTCTGAAAGTAAATAAAAATAAGTATGCTGTTAGTCAGAGGCATGTTTGGTTGTAGTGGAGAGTTTGCAGTTATGCGATCGATGGATTTCTATGTTATCCATGCTGAGATTGATCGTTAAGTATACTGCGTTGATTAACTTGATGATGACGAGAAGGATACTAGGAAGCGGGGGTTTTGTATTCCCTAAGCTCTCCAACCTTTGCGCTTGTTGTTGGTATTCCTGCTGGGTTGTTAATTCGGGCTGGTCGACAAGGTCGCTGTTTAATTCAAGTGGAATTGCAAGGGGAAGAAAAATAAAAGACTTAAGAGGAAAAAGACCGATATGTATGAAGTCTGGGGAGCAAGTACGAAGCGCGGCGAGAGATGGTCGGGCGGGGGACTTTGCCTTATAATAGTAGAGTCTAGGCAACAAGGCCTTGTACACACTTGCATACAAAATCGAACGATTGGCTAGAGACATTTATAGGGACTGCCTATTGAAATGGAGGCATTCTTTCCCAATCTTGCTCGACGTCCTGACAAGGACGTGAGGATCTTTTAAGACTGCGCCTTGTCTTAGGGCCAAATCGGTTCCCCGTGCGAGCATCGTTTCTCGAGAAGGAAGGCGACACGCTTCCGTCTACGTTGGGATGTGCAATACCGTAGATTTTCACGTAGCGCCTTGAAAAAGACACTGAGATTGGAAGGCGGAACGGGATTCCGAGATTTTGTTCGGATGAGTCCAGCCGACTTCGAATGTCATTTGGAAACGGTTGGATCACACATTTCGAAAAAGGAGACGAATTTTAGCGTGCTAGTTTCTGCTATCAATCGCTCTCCGTTTTCTCGCAAGTGGAGACTCATATGCAAGCCTAACTTTATACTTTTGGTCTAACTCAGCCACAGTGTCTGCTTTCTTTCCCATGTCTTTGTATTCCTCTGAGGAAACGTCCCAGAAACATCGCAGCATTTGTTAATCTTCAACTGTAAAGTGGAATCCATATTTTAACGAAAGAGAAAAATAAAAATAAAATAAACAATGCGCGAGAATTGTTGAGAGGCCCGCTCGGTTTGATTCACGTCCTCAGCATTGAATAAAGCGGGGAACACACCAGATACAACGGTATGCGATGCTACCCGACGCCTTGTCACATTTTGGTGGGGTGTGCCACAGTCCACAGCGAGTATCACAAATCAGTACCACAATCGCAACGCCTCTTTTGTTCTTAATGCAATATTTTGACCAAAACCATGTAATAAATTGTTAGTTAAATTTTATGAGCATAACCATGTAATAAATTATTAGTTAAATTTAATTGTTTTAAATAAAGTCATTCTGGTGTTTTGATAAATTTTCTGCTTAATCATCATAATTAAATAATTTTTATACAAAGTCATGAATTTTTGATCTCGTTTAATTTGGTTTATATTAAAATAAGAATGATATAATTAATATAACGACAAAATTATATATATTCATAATTCGCTATAAACTACAAAAAATAAGAGTGCCCGTTCTGACATTACGTGACGAAAAGGTGTAATTTTGTGAGCAAAACCATGAAATAAATTGTTAGTTGAATTTTATGCACAAAACCTTGTAATAAATTGTTAGTTAAATTCATTATAACAAAAAATGGTATTCCGGTGTTTTGATCAATTTTCTACCAAACCATTAAACTTAATTTAAAAAAAAAAAGAAAAAAAACTAATGAATTTTTGATCTCGGTTAATTTGGTTTAAATTAAAATAAGTGTGTTGTAATTAATATAACGACAATAATACATGTAGTTTGAATAAAGTGACCGGTTCTTTGTCTTCGACTGTACTCGATGCTACCCGACGAAAATCTGGACAGTAATGATCGCGTAGCGTAAAGTAGGGTAGCGTGGCGTAGCACTGGGCAGATGGTAATATAATCTTATGGAAAAATGGACTTTGGATTTGCGTCGGGTAGCGTCGCATGGCGTTGAATCGGGTAAGTGTGTTCTCGGCTTAAAGAAAACCATTTAAGATGGGAATCAAAAAATTCTAAAACGCAACACACCAGATTCAAGATTGTCGCGTCCTGGACTCAAGAAAATTAATCCCAGATGCAGCTCTGCGACAAAGAATCCGAACAAATAATCCCAGTGCGCACTAGGCTTTACGGATTGTGCAAGAGAAAAATATATTTTCCTTAAAAGTTGAATTTCATAACGATACGTAAAATTCTAAATTTATAAAAGAGCTTTCTCAGACTGGAGACTAAAGAATCCATAGATAAATTAAACCTCATATTTGAGTACAATGTCACACCAAGATATCAAACACTGTAGGCATAGGGCAAGCAAGGACACTCATCATTATCTAGTTTATCTATTACATAGTTTTGGAGCCTGTATGAGCTTATGGTAGCTTCTTCTTGTAGCCCCAATCGATTCAGCCACACTTCCAGATCTTATAGGAAATTGAACGCTGAGTAAAAAAGGCCCTTTGAACCTGTGTCCGCAAACCCTTCAGTTCCGAGCAACAGGCAAAAAAACCATGAAAAACCACGTTTTTTGACCTTATTCGTGAAATTGTTAGTAAACCGTTAGCCTGACCGTAAAACAGCTCGAAACAACATCTGTAGAGGATTAACTTCTGCGTCGAATAAGATTAAAACCAGCCTGATGGGCCGAAAACTTCATTTTTGGGGATTTTTCGAAGTTAGGAGGTGAAGGAGTACACAAAATTCACCATTTTCATTCACTATTTTTATCGAAAATTTACAACTTCGGTTAGCCGTTCAGATTTTTCGTACATTATTTTATTCAGTAGGGGGTACCCATCAGAAAACAGTTCAAGTTGTGAATTTTCGATAAAAATGTCAGAAATGGTGAATTTTGTGTACCCCTTCAACTCCTAACTTCGAAAAATCGCCAAAAATGAAATTTTCGTCCGATCATGCTGGCTTTAATCTCATTCGACGCAGATATTAATCCTCTAGAGATGTCGTTTCGGGCTGTTTTACGGTCAGGCTAATGGTTTACTAACAATTTTACGAATAAGTTCAAAAAACGTGGTTTTTCATGGTTTTTTGCCTGTAGCTCGGAACTGACGGGTTTGCGGACACAGGTTCATAGGACCTTTTTTACTCAGCGTTCAATTTCCTATAAGATCTGGAAGTGTGGCTGAATCGATTGGGGCCACCCTGTATATTATGCTTCCAATGGATAACAGTGTTTCAAAGCGCCTGATGGGGTTGGTTTATTTTTACACACTACATAATTTTTGGCCGACTAAATTTTTTTTATTGTGTTTGTGTCCATCATTTTAATGAGCCACAGGATATCTTATTATTGCTGCGTGTATAACCAATATGCCAGTTTTAGTTCCAAGATTTACTTAGATTTTTTTCTTGTGATCAAAAATTATAATTAACTTTAGGTTATGATTTATTTTATACATTTATTTCAAAGGAATTTGATTAACTTAAGTATCCTGTGTGGATTATCGTTCTATACTTAAATTATTTGAATGCCGTCCCTGGAGCTTTTCAATATCTAAATGTGTACAGAGAGAAGAGTTATGACTTCATTTAACTCTCCATCTTATGAGACGAGGCTGTTATGCTGCTATCATTAATATAGCCATCAAGGAAACGTGCCTAGATGCTCCGTATGACGGGGACACATCTGGGGACATCTTGTTAACTATGATAGATAACCGTACACGATAGACATTGATGCATATATTGAAATCATAAAATGTAATCCTGATATTGACTTATTTTAGTTTAAATACAATGAGACAAAAGTTTTATTCTCGTTCACATCGCTGATTTTACGGTGGATGCCTGGTTTGCAATTCAAATATTATTAGATTCCTTGTTTTCTATACTGCTTTTGTTCGAGTTTTTTGGGCCAGACGATTGTTCGCAGTTGAACGTTGGTTTTTTAATGGTGTCAATGAGATGTGTGAATGTGCGAGGGGGAAAAGTTCAGATGATTTCGACAGCGAGAGTGGCCCATTCCGGGTCTTATCGGCAAAAAGGAAAGATACGCTCTTAGGAAGTTTCTTCCTGATTTTTCTTTTTCTTTACAATCTATTGAATTTTGTTTAATATAATAAGATTGTATCGCAAAAACGTGTACATTTTTTTGATGATTATTTAGAGATCGTGAGAAGCGGTCTGGTGTCATAATGGTTTAGAAAAACATTTTCTTTATCTTGCTAACGTTTCGATCTTTAGTGAGATCATCTTCAGGGCCTGGGATTTATAATCACCAATATTTAAATTATTCAAATAAATGGAATTTATACAGAGATGTATACAATATAGAAATTTTAAGTTCAATGAAAGTATTTTTACTCACTCAAAGTGTGTGTTTTCTGTGTAGAGTGTTAGTGAGATATTAATGTTTTTTGTTTGTTTATATATATATATATATATTTGATTTTGAAAGGGTGGGGAAGGAAGATGAAAAATTTAGTGTCACGNATGTTTGTTTTGTTCTGTGTTTAATATTTTTGGATTGTTGAAATCGAAATTGTGTTGGTGTTCAAAATGGTGGGTAGCCAGTGCTGTAGGATTTTCCTTCGTTTTTTTTTTTTTGCCATCATAAGTATGTTGCTTTACTCTCTTATCCAAATATTGGGATGTAATTCCTATCTAAGTTGCCAAATGTATACAATTAATTTTGTAAATTACATCAGACTTATTTTTCACAAGTGTGGGATGTTAAATTTTGGAAAAAAGGGTGTAAATAGTTTTATAGTTTTTGAAGTTATCAGAAGAAAGAAACGTGTTTAATTTGTGTGATAGGGCCTGAACGAGTGGAATGGATCTGTATGTTGGTTTGTCTAATAGAATTGATGTAGTGCTATTAGTAATAGTGGATGGTGTTGAGTTGTAGTTATTGAGTATTCTGTTGATTATGTGTTTAGGGCAGTAATTCCTATGTAGGATATTTTTGTATGGTGAAAACTTTTATGGCTCAGGGTAATAATTCTGTGAAGTACCCCCTTGGCCGTGTTTATTGTTGTATGGAGCAGATGGTGTGATGTAAAGTTGAGGTAGCGATCCCTGTTTCTTGGTTTTTGATACCAATCTGTGATTAATCAGCCATCTGGTTGTTTCATCACGAGTGTATCTAAAAATGGTATTACTTTGTTGTTGTTTTCTATTTCACGTGTAAATTGAAAGCGTGGGTGAAGATGATTTCAATAAAGATCGAAACGTTGGCACGATAAAGAAAACGTTTTTCTAAAACCTACGTCACACCAGACTGCATCTTACGATCACTATATACTCATTAATTAAGGGTCGTTAAACACCACATTAAAGTATACCTTCCTACTCAATGGCCTTCCTACAACTGACGACCTTCCCAAGACTGCTGTCCAAGACACTCAATAAATCCTTCAAGTTTTTAAAATTACTAGTTAAATTATTGAAACTACAAATTATGTTTTTCCGATTTTATGAAACTGTATTTAATGTAAGTTGCATTCAAGAAAGCATATTTGTTTGCACTAAACAATGACAAATTGTCTAGCCGTAAATCCCTTTTTTCTAGCATATATCAACAAGTAAATATTGACAAATGCTAAATTTTTAGCTTTATTCAAATTAACGTTACGTACTACATATTGGTAGTTTCATCTGTACTGCTCTGAATTAAACAAATTTACCCTTATTATATAAAGTGGGGTTCAATCCTGACCTAGATTAATTATTATTTATTTTTTCAATTAATTAATCTTTATGTAAGGTATTGGTTGAAATGAAAAAGCCAGTGTCACGAGCGTGATTCGAACCCACGACCTTATACGCCGCCTCTCTAGCCACTTGGGCTATCGTGACTTCGATCCACTCGGACACCAACTTCCCACCCCAACCTACCTTTCAAATTTTCTCTCCTTTTTGCCATTTTTGAACCACCATTGAAGTTGGTGTACGAGTGAGGTTGCGATAGCTCAAGTGGTAGAGCAGCGGCGTATTAAGCCGAAGGTCGTGGGTTCGAATCCCGCTCGTGACACTGGCTTTTACATTTCGACCAATACCTTACATACAGATTAATTATAGATTATGTTCATTTAGAGTTCGTGAGATGCTGTCTGGTGTGACATAGGTATAGAAAAACATTTTCTTTATCGTGCCGACGTTTCGATCTTTATTGAGATCATCTTCAGGGCCTGGGATAAACATTGTTGGAATTATAAAAATACATATAAGATGTGAAAAAATTAATTTATACAATGATAGAAAGCCCAGGCCCTGAAGATGATCTCAATAAAGATCGAAACGTTGGCACGATAAAGAAAATGTTTTTCTAAACCTACTTCACCCCAGACCGCATCTCACGATCTCCAAATAATCATTAATTAACGGTCACTAAACACCACACGTTATAGATTATGTATGTTGGGGTTGAGGGGTGGAGCAGAAGGGACTTAAAAAAGTCCAAGTGGGACATCGCACAAAAAACGTTGGGAAATACTGACGTAGACCCTACCAGAAGTGTCACCACTGGGTGATTCTTCACCACCCTAGTGCCAAATAGTCCCGATTTTTTTAGCTAATTTTAAAACCTGTGTACTTCAACAATTTTACTTGTAATATAAAAATAAAATACTATTAAAAAAGAATCGAGTAAATAAAATGTATTTTTTAAATTCAACTTGGTTAACTTTTAGCTCCACTATTTTTATATATTGTGATATCTTTTGCGTATCTCTTTGTTTGTTATTTGTTTTACTTAATTGTAATTTAGAATTCATACTACTGCTCTGCTTAGGTTTGTATTTTTTCTTTTTCTACTAAGTACGACAGCAAACCCCCTTGCCGGTCCTATTGACCATGGTTCTGGACTAAATGACTAGGACTGTGAAATTTATGTATTTGCATATTTTTCCTGGTTAACTAAAAACATCCAGGTTTAACAAACTGTAGGCTTGGAAGCATTTGGAATCAATTTAAGTTATATTTATTTTGCATATTTGTGGATATATTGCCATAAATGCGTATTTTTGCTTAAGTGGGTTATAATTGCATTTTTTTAATATATCCAGCATATCGGTTTTTGGCACGTCAAATTTGAATGTTTCTGAGCAGGAAAACAGAAAAATTCTCCGAAAAAGAGTTTCGGGCTCCCATTCTTCAGTTTCCACATAATGAACGAGTTTCTGTTTGCTCAGTTGCTGCTCCTCCACGTTCGGCCGACTTTCGGTCGCCTTTGCTTCTCTTGAAATAAACAGAAAAATGAATAGTGTTTGTACCACTGTAAATGCTCTTTTGGAATAGTTTAATTGGATTCATAGAACTATTACGACCTCAGTTCTCTTCTTTCCCTACCATCACACATCTCAGTTTTACCCAGTCTCTCATGCGTTTTACATCGTGAAACATTATTTGTGTGTGGTGAACTATTTCTAAAATTCCGAAAGTCACCGCAAAGACGAAAGATCTTGTTCAAAAGTGCGTGAGTTTTCAAATGAGACTTTTAAAGGCTATGCAGACGTTTTATACTGTGTTTGGTGTGATAAATCTGTATCAACAGCTAACACGTTTTTTGGTAGCACAGCACATAAAGAGCAAAACACAAGGAAAACAAAAGTTGGAAATCTAAGTATCAACAAACAGCTGGTACATGAGCTGGGTCTGAAAAGACCGGTTTCGATATTGATTTATGTCGTGCTTTAGTTAGAGCTGACGTACCCATAAACTAAGCCATCCCGAATAAGGTTTTTTTTGAGAAATACACGGGGAAAACCATTCCCCTCGAAAAGACCCTCAGGAAATCTCACCTGGATTTTATATACAATGAAACACTCCATNAAACGTTGGCACGATAAAGAAAATGTTTTTCTGAAACCTACATCACACCAGACCGCATCTCACGATTTCTGAATAATTATCGATTAACGGTCACTAATCAACATACATATATAATTAATTTAATTTGAGGTTTCCTTATTTTTTCTAATGGTAGATTTCGCATATTTTCAGTTTTAAGTGGCATTTTTTACCAAATATATTTTTTACATATATATGTGCATATTTGTCTGTTTTTATTGCATATTTTTATAGCCCTACTAATGACTAATGAGTATTATTTGTCTCCAAATGTGTTTTGTGTATTTAATGTACCAGGTAACAGAAAAGTTGGTGTGGTTTTTCATTTGTTTCGTTGTTTTAATAGCGTTAATCAACATTACTACATTAAAAGGAAGATTAGGTGTTTACATCACGTAATACGATAATACAATCATAAAGAAAAAAGTGCTATAAGCAGTTAATTCACTGTAAATGAGAAAATATTTTCTTTCTCATGGCTTCAAAGCCCATAATTCGTACATGTAATACTGTATGGAAAATATTTCGCTACCAACAATAGACATTAATACTAATGAAGTTTCTTTGAAAATAATAAACCAATTGAATAATAATACGAGTTATGAGGAATTAGAAATGATGGATGGCGTAATTGAAAAAGTTTATTAACAATAATTTAAAGTGGATACAAATCAGACAAGTTAAAATAAATTAATGATCCTTGCTGTGACAGTCAGAGCAGCTTTACCAGCGAGATCATTCATGAACAATTAGCCGCCATGTTTAAATTTATTGCGTTAATTGTTTTAAATTATTTCTTATTGATGGAAGATCGTTTTTTTAAATTTTGATCCAATGATTGATCAGTAGGAATGGTGTCTACAATTTGTTCGACATGGTAAAACTCCACTGTTTACACTTTTCTAAACTTCTTCTAAATAATTTATATATATTAAATAGTAAAACACTTGTAACAAATATGATATAAACATATAAAGAAAGATAAATTAGACGAGCAGTAGCTCAAGATTATTGCTAGGTTACACGTTACTTTGAACTGTTGAACCAGGCCCGGTAGCAGTTATACTGGCCTAAACAATCTTGATCTTCAAACTTAAATCTAACAAAGGCTTTATCACATTTTAATTGGTGCGGTTAAAATTTTTGTACAAGTTTGTGTGGAGATAATTTTTAGGCGTTTATCTCACGAGAAGGCAGGGGGAACAGTTTTGTTTGTCGATGACGAACATGGGATGACACCTGGAGCATTCGGAGTTGCGCCTTTTGACGAAATTGGTCGGTTTGAACCTCGATTTGCCGTGGACGTTGATGCTGACGACGATCGGCTCGTCTCTGGGGATCTGCGTTTCGGCTGGGGGGATGTAGAACTCCCTGCGCGGGTCGTGGAGATGGAGTTCGATCGTGTTGCTCTCTTCCTGGGAAGCGTCGAAAGGAGGCAGTAGGTCCAGGGACGGCTGTTCGGGCGTCGATGGGGTGACCCCGTTGTTGAAATCTGCGGGTTCGGTCCTGCTCGCGGGCTGAGAACTCGTCATCGGCGCGGTACGTGCGAGGACCGCCTCCGAATTGGGGGTTTCTATCGTGCTTCTGAAAGAGACGTTCGTCGGCCTGAAAGCCACCCGGGTCGCTTCGGTGGCGGGCGTCGACCTAGGCGACGGCACACCGACTTCGAAGGGGATGTTGCTCGTGATGCTTCTGAAGTTCTGGGAGGCGAGAGAGGCCGATGGCGAGTGCTGCAGATCCGACCGGTCCAACGACGACGTCTGCGGCAGCTGAGTCGGACTCAAATTCAACTCGTTGAACCCTAATGATTTGGATGCCTTCTCTCTAGGATAGTAATTATTCAACCTTTGTAGATCCTCTCCGCTAGGAAGGCTGTTGAATTCACCTGAAAGACAAACACACGATTTGATAACATCAAACATTATGATAAGCAACAATAAAAAACATTATGAGATTACTCCATGAGTTCTGCAGTATGTCGAACCTACAATTCGGTCGTTATCGATCAGTTTGGTCTGCCTATTCTCACTGGTTTAGCCTGACAGACGCGACCTCTTCAAAACAGGGAACCAACAAGGTAGGCAGACCAAACAATGAAAAAACATCGACAACATAGACACAATTTGTTTGGTCCGTCTATTCTCGCTCTTTTCACTTCACGGTTTTACTAAAGATAACAAGGAGCCATAACAACTCTGACGGACCAAAAGTATCGGTAGCGACCAAACTACGGATTTTTCATCCCAGCTGACCCCAAGGTAAAATCTCACAAAATACCCAACTACCCTGCTAATAAGTAAAGTAGAAATTAAATAAACCACTTACAGTATGTCAAATATGTAAGAACCTATTTAATAAAGAATACATCAAAATCGTACTCAGTACTCTCAACTACAAAACCCTCAGGGGTAAAACACTACCAATACCGATCCGGTTATTACAACAGGCAATAAACGGTGACTCCGGAAAATATGTCAAAAAAAAGAACAGTAAATCCAGCACTGAAAATGGCAAGAAGAAGAAACGCGCCTGACAGACTAAACAAGCGAGGATAGACGGACCAAAATGATCGTTAACGACCGTACAATAAAAAATCATACATCTACAACATAGGCACAATTTGTTTGGTAGTTAATGACTTAACTACAGGTTCGC
This sequence comes from Cimex lectularius, assembly GCF_000648675.2. Lineage (NCBI taxonomy): Eukaryota > Metazoa > Arthropoda > Insecta > Hemiptera > Cimicidae > Cimex > Cimex lectularius. Next base: position 960,511 of record NW_019392675.1, on the reverse strand, counting down.
CAACCCGCACACCACAGTATGATATTACATGATAGACACAATTACCATGCAATGATTAGGGATGGTTGCTGCTAATAAACTAAAGACATACAAAACAAGTAGGAATTAAATGAGCCACATATGATTTATATGTATTGATGACATATACATATAGTAAAGAAAGCTAAACTCAAAAATGTATCAAAATCGTTCTAAAAATTCAAACATTTATGAGCCAGAGCATTGGCCAGAGATTATGCAGAAAAAACTGGAAAATAAACACCACGATGGCTTTACACAGCTGATACACCACAACGATCAGACCTTGGTCACCTATGGAGCTGTAGTATGATGACAAGGAGACACAGAACAACCTACCAAATCTACAAAGACTAGCGTGTCTTAATTTAACAGGGGCAATTCAGGCTTACCCCGGTACAGCACTGGACCCCACCCTACCTTCATATTTACATATAAGACGGCTATTGAGGTGCCAACAGATTCTTGAGATAAAATGAAGCCAGATCCAAGGAAGCGGAACCACAAAATTCTGGAGAGAATTAAAATAAATTTGATGGCTATCTGACAAAAAGAGAGAAAAACTCAACTTTGACTCTTAAGCTGGTCGCATACTAGGTTGGTGGGGCAGCGCGGCGCGTAATTGTGAAGGTCCGCACACTATGTAGGAACCGCTCTCGCCGCGTTGGTCAAATTTTCACCCTCCATCTGACACCGGCTCCAGCTCTGCGGTTTAGTGTTGATTTTGCATTTCCAGGAGTCCCACGTCACAATGGTTGGCTTCGTCTTTACAAATATGGCGTCCGAGGGTAGCCGAATATATCCGAACTCAACGATTTCCGAGCTCCCCAGCGCACGCTAGGCCGGTAGCGCGGCGCGGAGCCGGGTTTCAGAAGTCTGGCAACTTCGTCCGGCTCCGCGCCACGCCGCCCAACAAGCCTAGTGTGCCGGGTTACATTCATTTCAATGTATTCTTCATGGGGGTCGGTTCCGCGCCGCGCCTCCGACCTAGTGCACGCCCAGCTTTAGAGTAGTAATATTCAGTTGGATCAAAGATGGGACAGTGAGTAGGTGTAGGAGTAAAAGGCCCTGTACCCTAGCCAATAATTTTGGACTAATCCCAGCATTTCTAAGCTGAGGTGCATAGGCTTTAAAAGGGCACTTTCCAAGGTATGGTAACAATTTATAGGGGTTCGACTATAGATCTATATGGGTCGCAGTGGAGGATCGGATTTTTAAAATCCTTATTCAACTCCCAAAACCTAAAAAGATCATATAACTATTAAACTCATATAACTATATGATTTTGTTGATCGACCTGCAGATAATCTATCTAGGGTTCCAATCTTCGTAGAGGTCATTAGGCAACGACAATGTCTAATGACCTCTACGAAGATTGGAACCCTCATATAACTATTAAAAATGCTACGTAATATATAGACTCCAATGATCCCAACAAATGAAAACACCTTGACTAAAACAGATTCACTGTGTACCCAATCACTCGTACATTAAAAAAAATATATAAAAGAAAATAATTGACAAAATAACAAACAGGCCAATCACTGAAGACGTAAAAATCGTTGAAAGGAGTCTGGCAGATTGAAATAGCGAGAATAGGCGGACCAGGAGACGATCAAACGTCAGGATTCTAGGACCTATCCGCAGTTATTTTCAATCAAATTAGTTACAATTATGAAAAATTATCTTTACAGTGTTTTGATGTATTAAAAGTAGTTTCTGAGTTTTAAGACGATTGAACAAACGAAAAAAGAAATTGAATAAACTCTTAGTCGTTATCAACCTTAATTAGTAATAAAATTGTTTGAAAATTTATAAATTTAAAGTCGCGTAGTAATTTCATGCTTGTTTTCCCTAATAAACTCCCTAAGCTCATCGCCTTCAACACGAGATTCAAGAAACAATCAAAATATTTTCCTTCCCAGCACTTTTTCCGTATCGTCTGCCAAAGACAGAAAAAATGGCGTTTTCCTCGGATTATATTTAAAAAAAAATTTAGGAGGGTATATCACTGGGAAACCGATTAAGATGATACAGCAAAGTTCCCGCTGACATGAATAAAATTCGGGAACAAGGATACCAGCTTTTAGACGGTTTCACGCACTACCGGGCATGAAATAATGACCCCTTGACTCCTAAGCGTGTCGATCGGACACAAAAAGTGGGAAATCTGGTTGCATACCGATGTGAAATCATTCTTGAACTCTGGAAAAAGTCCGCATCCTTTTTGCATATTTGAATTTTCACTTGAAATTATACTGAATTTTTAGGTAAAATTTGACTTCAATTCAAATGCGAACAAAACTGACAGAAATCTTTACTTTTAACAGGTTTAAACACGGCGAAAAATAAAGACTTCTCAATAACAGTTTGGACAAAATTTATATCGTTAAATTCACTAATTTCGTGGTCCGCTTGACCAATTAATATATTACAATTAATTCAGGTTTTTAGTTGAGATAAAAAAAGTCAATGGCATGAGCGGGATTGGAACCCACGATCTTCGGCTTGATACGCCGCTGCTCTACCACTTGAGCTATTGTGACCTCACGAGGTGACGAGAGCTCAAGTGGTAGAGCAGCGGCGTATCAAGCCGAAGATCGTGGGTTCGAATCCCGCTCGTGCCATTGACTTTTTTATCTCAACTAAAAACCTTAGTTATTTTTAATATATGATTAAAGTTCAAATGTTTTAAATTAATGAGCGAATCATTGAAGATAACATGTTTTGAGCTATTTCAGATACCTTCTAACCATTATCGACCATTTTTTTGGGGCAGATACAATCGTTCAATAAATTGTCAAACACGCTTAGCTCCAATTGTTCCATAATTAAACCAAGTTTAATGGGAAGCCGTTTTTTTAACGAAACTTTGACATTAGATACATAATTCATCATTTTCCATATAAATAAGATCAGCATGATATTATTAAAAAGAAAGGCTTACAAAACAAAGAGCAGTTTCTGTAGACATTGGTGTTCCAATCTATTGGAAGTACTTAGGGGGTTTCAAACGATTTTAAGACTTTCCTATTTTTTTTATAACTGATACGCATTTTATTTTCAATTTTGACAACCAATTCTATTTCAAAAAGGCTGTACTTTTTGTTTAAAAATATAAATACTTACTTTTTCCAGTAATTTAGTTGTTCAAAGAGATAGGGATAGGGATAAAAGAGGTGGCCACAAGCCCTTCTCCCTTCACCTAGACCTGAGTAGAGCTATTGTGCTCCTCTGTTTTTTATAACTCACTGGCTAGCTTCAAGTTGTTAATCAACCTCCAGACCAGCGAATCCTTAGTGTAGGATCTGGCTTGCGGCATTTCCTTTCCTAGTTGCAAGAATCTCCACCTACAAAGACCTTCACAAAAACATAAAATGTGTTCTGCGGTCCTGCGGTGCATGTGCCTTCTTAGGTGGCAGTGCCCTGTCAGGAGACCGGATCCTGGTTCGGTTGTGGTTGCCCTCCTTGGAAATCTTTCAGAAATCTTCTATGGACTCATCAAGAATGCATTGTAATATGTATCTTCTTTTTTGGCAAGATGCTAGGCCACAGTGGGATTCAGGACCTAGAGAGTAGAGAGTTCACGTTGGCTCATTCTTTGGACATCTCAACCTTTTCATTGCCTCTACGCCCCGAATGCCCAGGGACCCTGCCAGGGTTGTTCAAAGAGAGGCCGAACTGTTGCCATTTTTGGTATCATTTCCCAAAATCTATTTGGTCTATTACAATCAATCTATTTTCAATTCATTTTCTTAGTATTATATGAATCCGTAGCTAGAAAAAAAATGAATCGCAAAGTTTTGGTAGTAACTTAAGAAGAAATTTGACAATTCATTATATTTCGTGGTCCGATTTACCAAATAACTACTTTCAATTAATTAATCTTTTTATGTAAGGTATTGGTTGAAATGAAGCCGAAGGTCGTGGGTTCGAATCCCGCTCGTGACACTAGCTTTTTCATAGAAATGATAAATGATGGAGTGAGTGTGGTGTTCAATCCTTTTTAAAAAGATAGTTCCTACTCACAGTAAGTTGTTTTGCAACGATCCGGATTTCGAGCCTTTTAGCTCATCATCAGGTTGAAGGGCTTTTACAACCTGATGATGAGCTAAAAGGCTCGAAATCCGGATCGTTGCAAAACAACTTACTGTGAGTAGGAACTATCTTTTTAAAAAGGATTAGCTTTTTCATTTCAGCCAATTCTTTACATAAAACGATTAATTAATTTTAATTTGACAACTTTTTACTGCAGCCTTTTGAGCCTCTCGTTCAGTAAACTATACTCTATAAATTTAAAAAAGTCTGTTTTCCCTTTATAATGACTAAATAAATAATTAAAACTTGCAATTTTGGTCGGGAAAAAGTTAGCTTCTCCCTTTTACAAAATGCTGGATTTGATCCAAATATTAGATTTGTTTAAGAAAAACGTACAAGGCAAAAATGTACCTATTTGTCAAAATTGTTCACTTTTCAGGATTAACTGATATGATTGTTTGAAAAAAAATTTAAAATATTACAGAAAACTGCTCAGTAGGGAAATTACAATCCACCACGAGTAATACAAAGCTGTTGTTTTTATCTTTTGGAACACTCACTGGCCGAGATGTCTTCAACGAACAGCTTGTCCCTCTGTCCGATAAGGAGATTTGCATGGTAATCTTCCGGCGATCTCGTGCAATTCACCTGGTACCAGTGGGCGCAGATAAGCATTCTCTGGTGAAAGAGGGTCGTGTTCGGACAGGCGTAGCTGTACTGCCTTCCTCCTTCGCCGCACATGTGATACACCTGCGATAATAAAATTTTGTATTTTGATTTATTACCAATGGGATTTATATTACCTGGCAATCAGTCTCGACATCGGCGTAATACCCAATGGGTCGTCCGGTGCAGCTGAAAGATGTTTGAGGTATATCGGGTGAAGCAAGAACCCTTGTCGTCTGCAAAAATAAAAAACTTTATTTGAGAAAAGAAATAATAGATGGAAAGATAGCAGTTAATTTTTTTAATGATTTATGAACGATCAAAGACCTCTATGTGGCACACGTCTGAATTCATCATTTCACTTTTGAAATATTGCTTTTGAAAAGATCTGTAATCAGGCGTTTCATCGGGCCTTTCCTGGCGTTTTTTTTTCGCAAAATCTTCCGAAATTCCATGTTGGCAAATCTCTCATGCCTTTTCGAAAAGATAAATGGCCGAATGCAAGATCGAATGGGTTGAAATTACATTCCGATCTTCCAGACTTTCAACTTGCGCCTGATATGTAAGCAGCAATTACGGCCATTTTTATAGTATATTAACCATAACAACGTACAATTATTAAAGTTAAAGGAAACAAAGTTTTTCATTTTAGCTCTCTCATAATGAAACGCTTTAAAAGTTCTTGCGAAATTTTTACAATATATAAGACTTCACTCAGATAATGATGCTACAAAATAATTTTAGAAATGGCTATACTAGTGGTGTATATTTTTTATAAATCCAGCAAATCTTATAATAAAAACCAAATAAAAACGTCTAAATTGCCAATAAAATCGTAAAATGGAGACTGATTTCGCATGACGCAAGGACAAGGCAACATGAGCTATTTCTTCTTGTATAATGCTCGATTTGTTCCACTTAATTATAGGGTAGCATTCTTTGGCTCCATAGATATAGAAAGCATGTAGGATTGCCAACCGATTTGATAATTGTGCTTGAGTACGGCAGTAAGTACCTGGAATACTAGAAATGGCCGATTGGCTATACTCGGCAGTAATAAGACCCAAAATAACCTATGGATATTAATCGGGTCGACCAAACAACAAAAAGCAGCTAATCAACCATTAGGCTGCATACAAAGACTAGCAAACCTATGTATCACAGGGGCATTGAGAACAACCCCTAGAAGTGCACTAGAAACTGCTAACCCTACCTCCACTGGAAATATTCATACAAGGAGAGGCTAGGAAAAGGTATCGACCTGCAGTTTGCGATGTTGTGAGTTGTATCTTCAGGATGTCAAATGACGGATGAATTTAAAGAAAGAAGGAAACAGCTTCCGGGTTCAGCCGAGCTTCTTCAAATTCATCCGTCATTTGACCTCCTGAAGATCCAACTCACAACAAAATCACATCCATTCCTTGAAATAGGGACTGATTATATGATCCCGAAAACCTTCTTCGCAACATCCCACACAGGAGAGCATCAGACACTATGATATGGCATACAGATGGCTCCAAAACAAACGAAGGAACCGGATCGGGCGTTTTCTGAACAAGCCCAAAACATGAGCTATCAAACTTATTAGGGAAGTACACTTCGGTCTTTCAAGCAGAAGTACATGCCATCAATGCTTGTGCCCTGGAAACTCTTAAAAGAGGTTACACTGGCAAAAAAATCCTCATAAGATATGATAGTCAAGCAGCCATTAAAGCATTAGCATGTAAAAGAATTACATCAAAATTGGTCAGTGAATGCATCAAAAATCTCCAAAACCTGGGGAAACAAAACAACCTGATGGTCTCTGTGTCCAGGGTACAGAGGAATTTTGGGTAACGAAAAGCAGACAGACTGGCCAGAGGAGGATCTGCAAGACCATAGATAGGCCACCTATACTTGGGATAACAAAAACAAATATAGAATCCTCCATCGCAGAATGGATCCAAACAAAAAAGGAGAAGTGGATAAACTCTAGCGGTGCTAGACATAGTAAACTTATGATGAAACAACCCTCACCAAGACTGGCAAAATCACTGCTGCAATTGGAGACGGCTAAACTCAGAGGAGTGGTAGTACTACTAACCAGTCACTGCATCTGACAAAACGTCTACACAACATGGGCATATACAACGATGATCCCATCTGCAGATTATGTAATGAGGAGGAGAAGAAGAAGAAGAAGAAAAATAACTTTATTCTGGGACTGGTGTCTCCTAAGAATAATTTACATGAAATAAATAAAGGAAGTTCCTTCTATGAAGCTNCTTAGGGCACCCCAGATTTTAGAGGGAGGAAGGAGGAGGTAAGGCCATTGGGAAGGGAGACAGCTTGGTAGCGATTGGTAAGGTAGGAGTGGAACCAACGGATGGTGCAGGTGGAGAAGGAAAAAGATTCGAGTTTAGAGAGGAGAGAAGAGTGAGGGACAGAATCGAAGGCTTTAGAAAAATCAAGAAGGACAATTATAGTAACTTTCCGTTGGTCCATTGCTAAGTGGAGGTCACTGGTAATTTTTAGGAGGAGGAAACAACCACCCGTATCATCCTCGTATGCGAAGCAACAGCTCAATGGAGATTCAACCTAACATACGAAAAAACTTAGGGAATGAAATTGTAGCAGCGACAGACAATGACCTGATACTTCTAAGGAGAATGATAGAGTTTATTGCACTAAACTAAGAAACTAGGAAGGTAAAATAAGCCAAAAGGCTGCAGTGCCTGGGGAGTACAAACCCCGCTTCCTAGTATCCTTATCACCATACCATACCATACCAAGTACCTGGAATCCCTTTTCCGATTTTTAGAGGAAATAGCGCTCTTTTATGTACATAATACTTGTGTTTCTTTGTTGTAACTGAATGTATTTATTAGCGTGAATGTGTAGAGAGGGACAATGGGGAGTATATATTATTTTAAAAGGAAATAGGGTTATTTTACTGTATACAGTACTTTATAGACGCCTCGCCTAGTGTTTCGTTGTGTATATTGAGACTGAATGTATTTCTTAGCATGAATGTGAGAGTGAATAGTGTAAGAAGGCCAATTGGTAATATCATAACGACCCTCCATTAGATTAGTTGTACGTATGGAGATGTAGGATAGAAGAATATCAAGTAGTGAATGGTGGGTAAATAGGAAATAATGTATTTTAGAATGAATGAGAGGGTGATTTGGTTAGGATGTGGAGCTTGATAGCCTATGGAATCCAACACGTCGGTGGCCGGAAGGACAAGACCAAGGTCTGACTCCGGACTGTCTACACTCGGGGCGGGTGAAGTAAAACCAATTAGAATTTAAAGAGGTATCTTCATGAGGTCTTTGTGATAAAGTAGACTTTGGGTTTCAAGTTTTCGGCTATTTATACCACCATCTTCAGGGCCTATTCATTGAAAAGTACGTATATTATAGAGTTACAGTAGAGATATTGAAGAATTACATTGTTTTTAAAGTGACGAATTACATAGTAAGGTTAGTGATGTAGTAATGAGAATATGCGATGGATATTAGATGGCTTGACGGAACTGCGCAGTTGTACTAAGTATGTCCAAAGTGGTCATAGTAAAGACTTGTATAAGGTTAGTTTAGTTTTGACTGTCAAGAGAAATTTCGTTCCTAACAGGCTTCATGTTGTTAAAGTCTTCTATTAAGTTGACTCATAAAACTGGTGATTTTACGTCAATCTGCTTTCTAGTTGTAGTACTAAGTACCTGACTTGAGTCGTTAGCTTCTTGTTGTTGATGGACAGTGGAGGAAGACACGAGGTACATTTTTCTTCTGTCAGCCTTGCCTTTCAATTGTTGCCCCAGTCTTCAAACTCAAGTTGTTCTTGAATGGTAGAGGTTGCTTTGATAGGATTCTGGTAAGCCGACAGAATTGTGGTGTCGCGTAAGTGGTAAGGATTTATCAGAAAGTGTAAACGGAAAACAGGATAGGACCAAGAATACAGCTGCTTCTATATTTTATTAATAACATTTTCTATTTGAAAAGAATAAAGTAAGTCTGATTTTAGAGTGCTAAAAATAATTAATGGATTCATCTAAATCTGTTTAAAAGTTGTAACTATTTTTGAGTACTTTTTATGAGATCAAGATACAAGCTGGGGAATGACAAAACAAAAACGATCAAAGAAAGATTGAAAATAATGAAATTAATAACGTTGTTGACTTGGCAAATAATTAAATGCACTAATTTCGTGGTCCGCTTGACCAATTAATATATTACAATTAATTAAGGTTTTTAGTTGAGATAAAAAAATCAATGGCACGAGCGGGATTCGAACCCACGATCTNAATTCAAAAGGTGTGGTTGAGATGGGAAGTTAGTGCCCGAGGGGATTGAAGTCACGATAGCTCAAGTGGTAGAGTAGCGGCGTATCAAGCCGAAAGTCGTGGGTTCGAATCCCGCTCGTGACACTGACTTTTTCATTTCAACCAATACCTTACATAAAATTTTTTTAGCAATGTTGCCCGTTGTTCGAATCGGATTGGAGGTGTGAGGTTAAAGCCAGGATATATGGGTCTTTATGATTTGAAAATTACAGTGATTTCTATCCTCCTTTCAATTTAATAAAACGTTGTAGTGAAATTCACCATTTTTCGTGGTCCGCTTGACAAATTAATATCATTCAATTGATTAAGGTTTTTAGTTGAAATAAAAAAGTCAGTGTGACGAGCGGGATTCGAACCCACGACCTTCGGCTTGATACGCCGCTACTCTACCACTTGAGCTATCGTGACATCGATCCTCGAGTAGCGGCGTACCAAGTTGAAGGTCGTGGGTTCGAATCCCGCTCGTGACACTGACTTTTTTATCTCAACTTAAAACCTTAATTAATTGACTTATTGTAAATGCAGTTTCTTTTGCTGAAGATATATTTCAACACTTATCGAGTTAAAGTAAGAAAAATATGACTATATGATTTTTTGTTTAAATTATACAATACGTTCTAACAGCGATATTTACCTAAAATAAATATGCCCTGATGATGGCGATATAATCGTTGAAAGCTCGGCAAAAACTTAAAGAATTGTTGTTCTGTTGTGACCTCACCTAAGATCCTTTTTTCTAAGTTGTTTGTTTTCTGTGTGGCACTCAATACACTTAAGACACACAGCATATATTCCTGTTATCCCTATCAATATTATATGCTCTTTCGATGTCTTCGCTAAATACCACGACCTGGAAACTAAATCCACCCACTTTTACGCTACTAAAATCCACTTGTCCTACAATCTGGTTACCTTGCAAAACCATTGAGCACTGGGACATTGACGAAATTATGCCCACACACGACAGATCATAGAGAAAATTAACCGTTGCTACAAGTGACTGCTTAAGTTGACTGTAGATCTAACTTACACCTCTCTAAAAACTCACAAGACACATAAAAGCCGATTCTTTCAAAAGAAACAAGTATTTTCATTAAAACAAGTTCTTCGGGAGCGAATTAAATTAATGAATTTTCTATGAAGATCCGACTGCAAACTTACAGTTTTGTTCTTAAGATAAATCCTTTCAAGTTATGTAAGTTCACAGATGATGCAAAGTAGAAGGAACGTCCCATCCGTGAAAAACGTTCTAGAAAGAAATTGCCTATAAAAAAATATCATAAGTCATAACTTAAAGATTTGACTTTAAGATAAACTTTTATGCTTTGAAAGACTGAAGAAAACTTGGCACGAGATTGATAAACAAAATAGGCTTTGAAAAAGCGCCTATAACTTATCTGAGACATTCCAGACAGGGAAAAAGAGAGCTAAAAACTCCGCTTTTATCATCTTTGAATCAGTATCTCACAGATAAATAGGCTCTAGTTTAAAAATTAACAGGTTAGGAAAATAACCAGTAATGTGAAGGTAGATTTGAGAAGTTTCCGTTTTGTTTGAAATTTTTGTTAGGCAGTTTGAAATGTTTTTACTCTTATTTTAATTTTATGTGAAATTACAAATATAAACTATTTCTTTCGCGAGAATTCAGTAAGAAGGGAGAAATTAAGCCGTAGACTTTTGAAAACCCTGGGAAATGTCGGTCCGCCGGCGCGGACAATGAAAACACGTCATCTCCCGATTATAAAAGGCAAATTTACATTTGTATGCTTTACGGGCCCGGAGGTCGGACAACAAAAACAGAAATCCGGCGGTCCGTTCGCCACCCCGTGGCGGAATATCTGAAATCGTCATCGGGCAAATCTATACGCGATAAATCTTTACAGAAGAGAAAGATGTTGACAGACATTCAAACGCCAATTGGAATTTGGTCATCGTATACTGAAATCCGGAAAAAATATCCTGGCGTTCAAATTATGCTGAGGCTTGGCAGGGAAACAATCTCTCAAAAACAGTACAGATTTTGAATTTACATCGCTCATATTTTAAAGCGTGTTTATACAAAAACTTCCCCTTATTTCAACTTGCAATATGAGATTTTCCAATGAAAAAATATTGATAATTGAAATACGTGACGTTTTGAATAAACAAACGACTTTAACTTGACAACACTTGGAAATTATAATAAATTGACATTCGAGGACAGGCCGGTAATTTATCTCCCACTGGACGGACTCGGTGGTGCACACCAAACTGGCAAATTTACACATTTGACGCATCCCCCAGAGGGACAATGCTACTAAAAAAACTTTGAAATTATCTTTTTAGGCATATATAAAAATTACTGTCTGAGTGGATCGAAGTCACTATAGCTAAAGTGGTGGAGAAGCGGCGTATCTAGCCGAAGGTAGTGGGTTCGAATCCCGCTCGTGATACTGACTTTTTTATCTCAATTAAAAACCTTAATTAATGGAAAGATATTAATAGGCCAAGAGGACCACGAAACTAGTGAATTTAATAAGTTAAAATGAAATGTATCTTCATTAAGGCTCTGCGTTGCCATTTCATTTGTCACCGAGAATCAAAGAGATTACACGACATTTGAAAAATGGCGAAAAGGAAGGAAAATTCAAAAGTTGGGGTTGAGATGGGAAGTTTGTGACCGAGTGGATGAAGTCACGATAGCTCAAGTGGTGGAGCAGCGGCGTATTGAGCCGAAGGACGTGGGTTCGAATCCCGCTTGTGATACTGACTTTTTTATCTCAACTAAAAACCTTAATTAATTGTAATATATTAATTGGTCAAGAGGACCACTAAATTAGTGAATTTAATATCTATATAAAAATAACTAATCATTCAGTAGTTAGTATGTGTGGTTTTCCATTTATTTGTGAATGGATTTACTAGGGTGCCACTTTGTGGTCAGACCAATTCAGCTACGCTATTCATAGCGAGTCCTAAGTAAAGGTTATTTTTAAGTCCATTATATTTCGTGGTCCGATTGACCAAATAACTTCTTTCACTTAATTAATCTTTACGTAAGGTATTGGTTAAAATGAAGAAGTTAGTGTCACGAGCGGGATTCGAACCCACGACCTTCGGCTCAATAGCCGGATCGAAGTCATTATAGCTCAAGTGTTTAGAGCAGTGGCGTGTTGAGCCGAATGTCGTGGGTTCGAATCCCGCTCGTGATACTAACTTTTTCATTTCAACCAATACCTACATAAAAAGTTTTTAACAATGTAGCCTGTTTAATTAATCGAAAGAAGTTATTTATAAGCGTCCATCATTACATTGTGAAACTCCATAATAAGTTGATTGGTAAGAATTTTTTTTATTTATATATTTATTTTATTTTATTTTTTTTTAAATAAAGTAGTTTGACGGTTTGTTACTTAGTTGTAAGTATAAAAGTGAATATCTGGACAGACGTGACTAGTAGTCTGTCGTTCTTGACGACTTTATTTTTAAAAAAGTCACTGAAGATGGTCTACATTAGACCGAAACGCATCTGAAGAAATAAACGCCTATTGTGGAAAAGACAATTTATTTTTTACCAGTCAACCTAAGTAACGGTTCATATCTTAGCAGACATCAACCAACTATGTGATAATTTACCAATACTGTTGCTAAATAAAGGCGTTTTGACAACTTCAGTAGATAGTATGTGTTTTTTCCTTGTGAATGTTCTTTTATAGGTTCTTTATAGATAGACCAAATCAGCAAGCATAAGTAGACCAAAATGCAGGGCCGCCACTGGGCGGACCCCACTAAAATTACCGCCTGTTAGGAATCATAGTATTTATGCATAAACGCCTAGACTTGCATTAATTTCCCAAAATATAATATCATAAATTATGGTTTGTATTGGTTAATTTTGAATTTACATCACCTAGCACAACTAGACAGCCTGAAATTTATACCAAAGAGTGAATAATTTTATATGATGTTGACTTTTATGAAGAGCTCTTTGGGTTTGGGTTCCCTTGAAATATTTTCATTAATATCTGAGCTCAGAGATCACTTATTTAACAACCAAGAGTTGATTCTTCATTTGAATCAAACAGATCAACTACCAGGACATCCAGTACTTGAGCGGTGAAAGGAAATATCTTTGAAAGGAAACCTGCCGCCGGACTATCAACATTTTTAGAACAGGGGAAAAAGTGGGAAGTACAAAGTAAGTCAATTCAAGAAATTCCTAGCATGATTTGAAAAAAAAAAATCAATTATTATTCGGAGATCGTGAGAGGCCGTGTGACGTAGGTTTTAAAAAAACACTTTCTTTATCGTGCCAACGTTTCGATCTTTGTGTGGTGATTAGTGACCGTTAATCGATATTTATTTAGAAATCGTGAGATGCGGTCTGGTGTGATGTAGGTTTCAGAAAAACATTTTCTTTATCGTGCCAACGTTTCGATCTTTATTGAGATCATCTTCAGGGCTCAAAGAGTTCGTTTTCCGTGTAGATGTGTCATTCTTGTGTGTCGTGTTGAGAGTGCACTAACAGTCACTAAACACCACAAAACAAAAAAATCAATGTTGATAAAACGAAAGGAGGATGAAATTCGACAAGATTATTCGCTTTCTAATATAGCCGACTCATGGAAAAGATTTGGATCATCAGAAGGTACCCGGAACGTACAGGCAGCAAGAGAAATTGTTCAACGGCCGGTGGGAATACAACCATTAAAAAAATACACTTGCAACTTGAGCAAACGGTTGAATTAATAGACGAAATATGACTACTGTTTGTTTATGCAGAACAGTTGATGCAAGTGTTCTTAAAAGACTGTGTATAATTTTACATCCAGTCATTCAAATTTGCTTTTAAATGGTTATGAGTCATCTGCCTTCGGTGCAAAATTAATATCGTAGAGGCTAAGATGTATAATATCTCGCTAAGAAACAGCTTTGAATTGAATGAATCTCGAAGAAATATTAAATAACTAGGAACTTGATATACCATGGAAATAAATTAAAAAACAAAAAACTCTGGGACTCGGAGAAAGTATTCATTTCCTAAACATTTTTGTTTAACGGTTTTCAAACATAATTTCTTTAATAGAAATAATAAAGGTTGGGGAGAGTTTGTTGTTTTATCTTTTTAATACTCAAAACTGGAAATTTTGCCATAATCATCCGTGAAATTGTGTTAAAAAGGTTCTGAATAATCAGCTTTCAGACCATTAAAAGGCTGAACCAGAAGATAATTTGAATTTGCAAAATCCAAACATATGGAGCTTGATCTGCTTGCAACGTTACTATGTCCGATTAGAACTTTTAAGTCTAGTATCGTAAATATTTTGCCAAATTCTCGTAGAAAGAATCAGCTCTGGACGTTTGAAATCGGATAATTTTGTTGGAGAACTCCCAAAAACAGATGTTTTTAAATATATGACTAACAAATCATACTTAAATACAACTTTCGAAAGTGATTATTTAGTAGTTAGGGTTTTTTTGGTCGTCACTATTTGGCCAAATAAAATTTGCAAGTATCATCCGATGACGAGGCTTAAAAGTGTACTTTGTTGAAGGAACCCACAAAAACACATTTTTCTAAATGTATGATGAACAATTAAACATAATTAAATATAACTTTAGTTAGTAATTATTTATTACTAAACAGTTTGGGTTTTTTGTTGGATGTCACTATTTGGACAAATTAAATTTGGAAGGATCCGATCGCTAGAATTAAATGTGTACGTTTTCTGAAGGAACCCACAAAAATACATTTTTGTCAATCTTGAAATACTAATAATTAAATATAACTTTAGTTAGTAATTATTTATTACTAAACAGTTTGGGTTTTTTGTTGGATGTCACTATTTGGCGAATTTAAGTTTGGAAGGATCCGATCGCTAGAATTAAATGTGTACGTTTTCTGAAGGAACCCACAAAAATACATTTTTGTCAATATTGAAATACAACTAATTAAATATAACTTTAGTTAGTAATTATTTATTATTAAACAGTTGGGGGTTGTTTTGGTGATCACTACTTGGCGAAATTAAATTTGGAAGGATTCGATCGTTAGAATTAAATGAGTACTTTGTTGAAGGAATACCTCAAAATACATTTTCTATAATATATGATGAACTAATCAAGCAGAATTAAATATAACTTTGGATAGTTGTTATTAAGCAATTGGGTCATTTTTTGTCATCGGTATTTGGGCAAATAAAATTTGGAAGAATCCTATCACAATGTTTAAAATTGTCTATATTAAGCTGTCAACAAAACTAAATTTCGTGGCATTTATTACTAACCATTTGTCTTTTATTTTTGAAGAATAACATTTCAAAGAAGAATTATTCAGCGATCGTGAGCTGCGGTCTGGTATGACGTAGGTTTTAGAAAAACATTTTCTTTATCGTGCCAACGTTTCGATCTTTATTGAGATCATCTTCAGGGCCTGGGATTTATAAACATTGTTTAAATTATACAAATACATGGAAGATGTGAACAAGGAATTTGTACAGTGATGTACACAATGTAGAAATTATTGGAGATCGTGAGATGCGGTCTGGTGTGACGTAGGTTTTTGAAAAACATTTTCTTTATCGTGCCAACGTTTCGATCTTTACTGAGAGCATCTTCAGGGATCAAAGTGTTTGTTTTCTGTGTACATCTTATTGTGTGTCGTTTTGTGAGTGCCCTTTGGATTGCATAGTCTACATCAGTAATTAATTTATCTATTGGAAAATCTGTTTTGTTGTAAGGAATGGAATGTTTGGGACCAAGTGATAGAAGTTTTGGATTTTTGGAGGAATGTTAGTTTTTGTTAGGTTTGGAAACCGATTGTTTGTGTTATCAGGTGACTGTTTGTTGATTAAGTTTTTATGTTTTATGATGTGTTTGTTTTTAATTTGATAAAAGTGGAAATTGTATGCAATTTATTGATATTTATAGATTTTTTTAGGGTGTCTGTAGGTATTATGTTGGCGGCATTAAGTTTTAATTGGTGTAACTTTTGTGTTAGTTTCTTAATGATTTTAATGCTGGTATTTTCTATGTTTAAAATGTTTCTTTTGATATGTATGTCGTTAATTTTGGTGTTTGGTTGTGTTAATGTGGCTTTTGTGAAGTTAAAGTTGTTTTTGACATGTGTAGGAAATACCTCGTACTGCATGCATTTCAACAAAAAAGTTCTCTGATTGATAGTCGATGCAAGTTTCTTTTCATTGTTGGCGATGTCCTTCAGAATACTCTTTGCTTGGTGTCCGTATCTAGTTGAAATCCGTTCATAGAATCCCATATTCTTCGTTCTTCTCGTGTAGAAATGTGTGATGTTTAGTGAACATTATTTGCTTATTATTTGCAGATCGTGAGATGCGGTCTGCTGTGACGTAGGTTTTAGAAAAATATTTTCTTTATCGTGCCAACGTTTCGACCTTTATTGAGATCACCTTCAGGGTTCAAAGTGTTTGTTTTCTGTGTAGATATTATTGTCATTATTGTGTGTCGTGTTGAGAGTGCCCAACGAACACTTTGAGCCCTGAAGATGATCTCAATAAAGATCGAAACGTTGGCAAGATAAAGAAAATGTTTTTCTAAAATCCACGTCACACCAGACCGCATCTCACGATCTCCAAATAATCATTAACTAACGGTCACTAAACCACACTTTTGAAAATAGCTTCTCATAAAATTTAAAAGCGCACTATAATAGGAGCTTAAAAACGTATTTTCTTTAATCTAACATTAACTAAGCCGGGAAACTTGAAACTAGACACGTTAATTTATGGAGTCTTGACAATATAAGTTGTCAAAATCTGTTAGAAAGAATCACCTCACTAGGCTTAATAACAAATTACTTTGTTGGGCTATATTTGCCAGAAATGTCTATATTTTTTGCACGGCTAAACGTGAATACAAACCAACCGGACAAAAATAAACGTCGCGCTATGTCAGAAGGACAACACCTCAATATAATTAATTAAATGGGCTTTCTTCCAAAGTTATGTGAAAACGTGTTTAAAATTTAATAACCCGTCTGTGGCGAGTGGGGGGGGGCAGCAGCCGCCGAAGGAATTCGAACTTCCTCGGCAGCGCGGCCGCGCAATCTCAGGAATTTCGCCATAAAATCCCCGACATCAAAAGGATCCCCCTTGATATTGCATACAACATTCGTTCATAAAGATATTATTCGAAAGACTTTGGGCATTCCTTCCGGTTTAAACCACACAGTTAATCATTTTAAAGTCTCTCCTCGGTGAAATTCCGTTTTTGCAACGACTAGCCTTGTTTACGGCCAGGAAATATTTCAAAGTGAATAAACAAAGAAGAACAAACAGGTTTTTACTCTAAAAACATCATACTAATAACCTTATCCTATCTGCCCTCATATCTCATAAACTATTTTTTATATTACGATCCTATAAATTTTGATCGTAAACTGATAAAAGAAAATTAATGCTCTCATTTGATATGCACACTTGGTTAATTGCATAAATTAGTAAATATAGGTGACTAAAAGCCTGGTAAAAACAAAATTTTGCTGGATACTGCAACATAATCATAAACATTTTAAGGTTTATTGTAATTTTTTTTTTGAATTGTCTCCCTTCCTTTGTACTTTCGGTATTTAACAATACGCAATGGAAATAAAAATGCTGCTGTTAAAAAATAAAATATAGAAATGGCAGTTTTTCAGGAATAGCCAGCAAAGAAGACAGGAAACTGCAGGTATCAATAGTTGACAAACTTAGATACAAAAGGTCAATTCTGTTATTATGACTACGCATTTACCAACATTAATTATGCGACAGAAATGAATAAAAATTAACATTCCAAAATAAAGTGTTTGGAATGGCATTTCAACCGGAATATCCGGCAGAAGAAGAGAGGAATCTGAGGTATCATCAGTTAGTTAGTGGTCAGAATCCAGGAAAGCACTCAGAGATAATTAATTTAAAACAATAATCATTTAAAGCATAGTATAAATATTTTCCGTATATTGATGAAATCGACCAGAACCGTTATCGTTCATGCTGCACTACACGAGAAGGTTTTTTAATATGCTGATTTAAATTCTTTCCATGAATCTGTAAGATGTTTGCTCATCTGGTTTAGTTATTCGATATGGTATATTCCAGTAGCCCCAGAGTCTATGTACTTTGTCGATGAATCAAACGCGATCTTCGATTGGACAACCTGCTGGAGAAGGTTTTAATAGAAACGGTGTGGTAATATGCTACTAACAGTAAGTTAAACTTATTCCGGTTTCAGACAGTAATTCAGATACGGGCTTACCACACAGATAATTATCGTTTGAAAGGGACTGAAAATTCGTTCTTTCAAGCTCTCGCTGAGCTCTTGGGATTTTTAGCTATCAAGCCTATGCTTACATGTACACGTATGAATCCTCTTTTTCAAGGTAAAGAGTTTCTCTAAGGCTTTAGCTGATCGCATAATCGCTGAGAATGAAATTTTTGCTATTATTTTCATGTTAGAATATCCACGCAACCGTTGCATTATTGTGCAATTAAAACGCGTAAATATCTGAACGACCATTCAGTATTTTCATATGCTAAATTGGCTATTATGTTTATAGGATTTCGAAAACATGGATATGCTTTTGTGCTCGATATATAATTTTTTTGCGTAGTCATGTTCGCGTAACGCGAGTGGGCTGGGGGGGGTTAGGTTAGGGCTAGGGATGGTTAAATAGACAGGAATAGAGAAGGGGCAGATTACATTTAGAGTTGAATACTGGTTAGATTAGGGTTAGACACTGGTTTGATTGGGGTTAGGAACGGATAATTAAGCTTGTGAAAGTTAGAGTAAGGTTAGGGTTAGGAACTGGTCAAGTTAGATTAGGGACGGGGTAGGGTTAGGGTTACAGTTAGGGTAGTCTGGGTTAGAATTAAGCTTAGGGTAGTCTGGGTTAGTAGTAGTGTTAGGGACGGATAATTAAGTTTGGGATTAGTTAGAGTAAGGTTAGGGTTAGTTACTGGTTATGTTAGATTAGGAACGGGGTAAGGTTAGGGTTAAAGTTAGGGTAGTGTGCGTTAAAATTTAGGTTAGGGTAGTCTCAGTTAGTGTTAGGGACGGATAATTAAGTTTGTGAAAGTTAGAGTAAGGTTAGGGTTAGGAACTGGTTAAGTTAGATTAGGGACGGGGTAGGGTTAGGGTTACAGTTAGGGTAATCTGGGTTAGAATTAAGGTTAGGGTAGTCTGGGTTAGTAGTAATGTTAGGGACGGATAATTAAGTTTGTGAAAGTTAGAGTAAGGTTAGGGTTAGTTACTGGTTAAGTTAGATTAGGGACGGGGTAGAGTTAGGGTTAAAGTTAGGATAGTCTGGGTTAGCATTAGGGTTAGGGTAGTCTGGGTTAATATTAGTGTTAAAGACGGGTTAGGTTAGGTACGGATTAAGATCGTTATTAGTTAGAGTAAGGTTGGGGCTCGGGACAGCTTAGATTACAGGTTGGGTACAGGTAAGGAACGGGTTAGGGTTGGATGAGATAAGGGCTGGGACTGATTACATTAGAATCACGGACAGCTTAGATAGTGATTAGTTAGAGGTAAAATTAGGTACTTGGTAGATTCGGGTTGGATTAGTTAGAGTCGGGCTAGTTGAGGGTTAAGTAGGAGTTAGATTAAGGACGGTTTAGATTAGGTTTAGGTAATCGTTAGATAGGGGAAGATTAGATTTAGGGACCGGTTAGATTAAGTTTAGTGACGGGTTAGGTTAGGATTAGGTTTAAGAATTCGTGGTCGGTAGATAGATTCCATTTTTCCTTTTATAGATTATTATTATTATTGGCCGATAGCACTTGATTTACTCTGGAAACTCCCTAGTGTAAAGTGTAATTGTAGTTACGACTTGTACACTTTCGTCATAAAACGTTTCGACGTTAAAACAATTAACACGATTAGCACATGTTCATGAATGGATTCCTCTTTTCGCTTTCCTTCTATCCTCAATCAGGAATCCACTAAACCATTCGGAAAAGCTGAAACGACTGTGGCTAAAGCCGGGAACACACTTACCCGATGCAACGCTATGCGACACTACCCGATTCTACCCGACGCAAATCCAAAGTCCAATTTTCCATGATTGTATTACCCCCGTGCACGTCTGCCCGATGCTACGCAAAGCTACCCTACTCTACGCTCTCCGATCCCCACTGTCCAGATTTTCGTCGGGTACCATCGAGTACAGTCGAAGACAAAAGAACCGGACACTCATACTTTTATTTCAAACTACATGTATTATTGCCGTTATATTAATTACAACATTCTTATTTTAATATAAACCAAATTAACCCAGATCAAAAATTCATTAGTTTTTATTTAAAAAAATTAAATTTAATGGTTTGGTAGAAAATTGCTCAAAACACCGGAATACCATTTTGTGATATTATGAATTTAACTAACAATTTATTACACGGTTTTGCTAATAAAATTTAACTAACAATTTTTTTCATGGTTTTGCTCGTAAAATTACACCATTTTTGTCGAGTAGCATCAGAACAGGACACTCATATTTTTGTAGTTTATTTCAAACTAAGTATATGTAATTTTGTCGTTATATTAATCACAACATTCCTATTTTTATGTAAACCAAATTAAACGAGATCAAAAACTCATAAGTTTTATAAACATTATTTAATTATGATAGTTAGGCAGAAAAAACGTGACAAGGCGTCGGGTGCATCGGGTAGCGTCGCATAGCGTTGCAGCGGGTAAGTGTGTTAAGGCCTAAGGGGTCTGTTGTAAATAGTGTAAAAATACAATGAATAAAAATGAGACAGGAAGAATGTGCATTAGGGTAATAAAAATATCTCAAAAAGATAGCTAAATGTTTTTAGTTACAGGATACACTGTTGTTTTGAATGAAATTCAAATTCTTTCTGCTCAAATAGATGTCCTTATGGCTAATCTTTACTCAATAAATAGACCCAGTGCTTACTTCCGTTGAATACCGTAAATCACTTTAATAAGGGTGTTATGTCCTTTTAGGGGGTGGAGCCTCGATGGAGATTTTACCAACTTTTAATTAATGAATGTCTCACTTTTCCTATTAACGATTTGCTGAGGTTAATTTCCGAGGAACGACAAATCACGAAGTTGGCTCGTTTTTAACGCTTACAAGGTAATCCCTGGATATACGCAGGCGAATTAGTCTAACCACGTTCATTGCTCCTCTAAGGCCACAATTAACCCATCTCCACAGCAATAATGAAGGCGATACGAGATTTTATATTTTGATAATATTCGCCTCCCACGTCGCATAAAAAGAAAATCCGTTGATCGATGGCGATTTCGTGCTTCGTTACTTGCTGCGATTGGTTTTTGTCGGTGGAATTATTTGTTGGGGAGGGGGGAGAATTCAGGATTTAGACATGTGAGGACCGATGTAAAAAAAAAAAAAAAACTAAGGAAGTAAAGTAGGCAAAGTAAGTAGGTCAACTTATATTTTGACCAAAACAATACGTTTTAACCCTGTTAACACCTTTAAATACGAATTTTCATCGTAATAAAAAATATACATTTTTGAGATGTATTCCTGGGGGCAATGTTTTGCCAATGTCCTCTTAAAAATTCATAAGTCCTCCGCATTTTATACAAGTTGAACTTGAAAAAAACGGTTTAAAAGCAGTATATTTCTTCTTTGAAGCTATGTCAACAACGATTAGACATTATGCCAGTATAGGTTATAGAAATTAAGGTTGTAAAACCTGTAAGTTTCTGATAGATCTGTAGATTCTTTTCAAAATTATCGCTGTTTTTTTGTTTGTTTTTTGCGATTTTGTACCAAAACTCGGAGGCAGTTGAAAGACCAAAATATTAATTAAAAAAATATTTTTTGATTTTCTTTCTAAATTTAGTATTTAGAGTTGTTTTTGCACTATGAATTTTGTTTCTCAATAAAAACCTACATTGCTAAGTCACTGCTAGGTGACTATGTCAAAATGACAATTTTTTTTTACGAGGGTTTGCAACAGCAGAGGTCATATAAACCCTCAGGGTGCCGATGTTTTTGAAAAAAAAGCCCATTTGTAAGTATTTCGGGTTCGAATCCAGCGGCCGCTGGATTCGAACCCAGGACCTTTCCCTTAGAGTGATGAGCGCCGTGTCAACGCTTAAACCGTTGCGGCCACCGACGCCCTCGGCGGCTTATTGAGGCTTAAATAGTAATAAAATCCATTTATTACAATTTAAATTTATTTACAATACCATAGGACTAGAAAAAAATCCAAGATTCTAAGATCTTCGAAAAATATTTCACCCAAATTCGATGAAGCTCGACTAAATTATTGAACAGTTATTTCCAAATCAACCGTGGACGTTTCGTCGGAATCGCTTAATAACAGGATGTACACACAATTATAATTTTCATAATTACAGTGATTTATACCTGTTTTTTACTTTTTAATCAAGGCAAATAATGGAAAATGGTTTTTCCTGAGAACAACCTGAACATTTTTGGTTTTTAATAACCTGATGATTATAAGCTAGTCGACGGTGAAAATTCTGTGTACGTTGGGTACGGCAGCACTGTTCGCACGACCACGGTCACGCGCCGGACGATAGTGAACAAAATGCCGGTCACGGCACTGTGACGTTACTCTGAATCGACCTTAAGACGTTGACTCATCACTGAAAGGTAAAGGACGCGGGTTCGATTCCAGCGGCTCTAAAATCGCTGCTCTGGCTGAAATTACGGCATATATCGTAACGTATTAAATTAAAATCGCTCATGCATTATTGTTCGATGAGGAATAATTTAATTTGGGATATCGATCTCATTTCCATTTCGGTTTTATTCGTGTTTCTAACAATAAAATGCTTAGAAATAAGTTACAAAAAATGATTATAATGAAACGCATAAAAATAATTTTCTAGTGTAATTGTATTATGATGCAAAGACTTTTTTTTTAAACGAGGGTTTGCAACAGCAGTGGTCATATAAACACTCAGGGTGCCAATGTTTTTGAAAAAAAAGCCCATTTGTAAGTCTGTCGGGTTCGAATCCAGCGGCCCTGCATTCGAACCCAGGACTTTCCCTTACAGTGATGAGCGCCGTGTCAACGCCTAAACCGTTGCGGCCACCGACTAGGCATCCATGACATGAGAATCGTAAATATTGAAATACACTGCTGTAACGTTTTATGTACACGTAAATTTAAAAAAAAAATCGTTTCCTCGGGCTCATGGGCAAGAACGCTCGGACACGATTTTATTTTTGACCTTGTATCACAAACAAAAATGTTATTAAAATCTTTGACCGAATGTCCTTAGCTTCTTGTCAGATGGAATCCGTTTTAAAGGGTAGAAGCGTCTCAATATTGGCCACCTTGATGCCTTCACCCTGAAAACAACCCACGTAACATGCAAGCTGCAGGTCGAAAGTTGCAGTTAAACTTTGGTTCTAGTCCATGGGAAATTAGAAGGGCTAACTACAATAATAACTATAAAGTTTGCAATGGCGTAAAATGTAATTTAACCCTGACCAAACACCACTAGTTCAGATTTAGAAAAATATTGCCAGAGAAACATTTGGACAACACAACAAGGTCTGTAATAACAAAACTAAGCCTCTGAGTTGTACTTTTAGGATTCTGGAACAAAATTTAAATACAAAGAAAAATAACATCAGCCTTTTTAGCCGATTTACATCCTTCTGACGCATACGAACAGTTTCGATTGACCTTACTTTCATTTAAAAAAAATTATGTAATGTTTTACAATTATATAAAATAATTTATAGCACATACCATACATACCACATAAATTGAAAATATGATGTTCAAATATTGTTAAATTACTTTTTAAAGTTGGACTTTTTATTTAAAAAGTCCATCTTGAGTAAGCACGAAGGAAACATTTTATACAGGGGACAAAGATCGGCGCACAAAAATATTCAGACAAGTGCAATATATAATTAATATATAAAAACACAGACTTTTATACTACGCAATTTAAAAAAAATTCAATTTTAACTTTATAACCCTTAAAGAAACAAAAAAAGAATAACTCAAGTTATTAAGAATACGCTGAAATGAGGGCGATTTTTGTAAGATTTTAGTTTAATCAACTCCTTGAAACTTTAAATTGATTTTGTAAATGGAATGTCACATCCAGTGATTGCAAGAGAAAAATAAATCTTAATAAATTTATGAAAAAAATAACTATCTAGTTTAAAACCGATACGCCCTAACCGAACATATTTCCTTTTGACCCTTTTATTAATTCATCATCAATTGGATCAAACTTGGCTAAACTATTGATCGTTAATGTATTAATCTACTGTCAAAAGTTTGTTCGAATCGGATGGGAGGTGTGAGGATAGATGGGTCATCATGATTTTAAAATTACAGTGATTTGTATCCTCCTTTCAATTTAATAAAACTTTGTAGTGAAATTCACTATTTTTCGTGCTCCGCTTGACAAATTAATACGATTCAATTCATTAAGGTTTTTAGTTGAGATAAAAAAGTCAGTGTCACGAGCGGGATTCGAACCCACGACCTTCGGCTTGATACGCCGCTACTCTACCACTTGAGCTATCGTGACTTCGATCC